>NC_137675.1:24310479-24445479 GCF_963989245.1 Nansenia antarctica | reverse complement strand
CTGCAGAGCTCACAAGCAGAATAAGTAGCTAGCTGAGTTTAGAAACAGTTAACACGACAACTATTATTTGCATAGGGGGCATGTATGTTCACTGACCAATGTGCTTGTTCTTGAAGGTTTACCGTTGTATCTAGTGATAAGACAACATAACATCGAAGTCACACTCACCCTGTGTGTTGATGTTCCTGCGTACAGATTTGGCGCCTTGTCTCTGACGTATTTCTCAAACGTGTACGATGCATTATGGGATACGCAGTTCTTAGCACAGCTGTAGAATTATCATTGTTCTCCTGTTTCTATGGAAAGTGTACAGTTACTTGCTGTTTAACCCGTTGGTTTTTCATGATTCTCCCTCTCTCATGTTACCATGACACAACACAACTATTATGATTATTTCTTGTAACACTTGGACTATGGAATTGGTAACGTTGCTAAAAAGCTTGAATATGAAATCAATTAGGTATTTTTGAATACTCAAGTGGAAATGGTAAAACACAGGTCAGCATTACTTAGGCCTCAGGCCTCATATACAAATAACTCAATTTTGCATAGAAATTCTACTTTGATGGCATCATTATCCATCTATCTGGTTGTCTTTCCCCCAACTTGTACTGTTTACGGTAATTTTCAAACAAGTTGTCAGTACAATACTGAGTACAACTGAGAAGAACAGATCCTTAACCCTACATACTGTCCTCAAACCATACATACATGACCATACTATGCACGTCCAAGCATACCTCCGAACTGACCTTCTTGAAACTTACTGAAACTCTTGTTTGTTTTTTCCCAGCAGTGAGAATCCACAACCAGCCAAGATGTGTTGCTCCGGCTTTCTCAAGAGTCAAGACTATGATGTTCCTGTTCAACGGCGTCATCTTTGTAAGTCAAAAAACAAAGTATTTAAGACTCTCTTTCAATGTCTCTACACTAGTAGGCTATACCACTTTGAAACTGCGGCCTTATACATCGCCTCGCTCTCTAAAGCGCTGGTATGGATATTGGAACATAGCCATAGCCTTGGAACATAGTTGTTCGGGCTCAGGAGGTAGAGCCGACGTCTAATGATCGCGAGTGTCGGCGGTTCGGCAGTTCGATCCCCGGCTGTCCACGTGTCGTGGTGTCCTTGGGCAAGACACTGAACGCCAAATTGCTCCCAATGAGCAGGCCGGCACCTTGCATGGTAGCTTGCTGTGAATGTGTGTGTGAATGGGTGAATGAGAGGCCATTGTAAAGCGCTAATAAGGTGCTATATATAAGTGCGGTCCATTTACCATTTAGCCAGTGTGTGTGCACCAGGGGCGGCGCTAGGGGGTGGCTACTTGGGCTCAAGCCCCGGATGTTTTCTGAAAAGCCCCGAATGTTTTACTTAAAAAATAAAAATAAAAAAAAATCTCGTGAGTAACGTGCAGTACCGGAGTCCAACAGAGAGGCCGCAGCTGCGCGACATTAGCCTGCGTACTGCGTAGCCTGCCCTGCCCTGAAGAAGACGTGATCTCAATCAGTGCCTGACTTTGTAAGGAATGGATATCCCAAAGTTTTTTTCAACAAAACAAGCGCCAAGAACTGTTGCAGCAGCAGTATCAGCAGCTGACAACAATGACATCACCAGCAGTGATGACATAGATGATGTTTCAGGTTTGTGAATCTTATTAGAAAGGTGACTGACTCACTGACACTACTTTTCCGGTTTGCTAATGCTAGCTGGCTATCATAACATAACGTTATGTTTATAATGAAAATGAAACATAGCAAGGTACTGTTACGGTACATGGTAAGAAATCAAACAAAGGATAATACTTATACAAATAAAGTGAATAACAGGCTGATAGTCTTTGATATCTGCACTCTGGTTGACTGAGTAACAAGTGAAAAAGAATGATGTAACGTTAATGTTACAGCTAGTAAACATGAAGTAACCACATTAAGTATGCCCTTATGGTAGTATGTATGTATACAGAACATGACTCAAATCTATCCTAAGATGTAACGCTAACTAACTAAGTTTGTTTAATGTCCCAGGGGGGATTTGATTTCACAGTACTATACACAGGCCAACAATACATGTAATATATCGTCATATAACACAGGACAAGACAATCAATACAATATAAGTGGTGAGCCCAGAGTCTGCTCTGATATACATACTGTCTGTAACATAACTAGCCTCAGCCCATCAATTCTGTAATTCTATACAAATATAAATGATGGTGACTGACGTGTGTGTGTGTGTGTGTGTGTGTGTGTGTGTGTGTGTTTACTGTCTATTTTGTAATACAGCCTTTTGTCCGCTTTAAGGTGGTGGTAAGTTGAAGGTTGAAGGCAAAAAAATTTGCCGCGCTCTGCGCGCACATTATATTCTCCCTCTGGGCTAAGCCCCGGATCTCCTACAATCCTAAATCCGCCTCTGGTGTGCACGCGTGTGTATGTGTGTATGTGTGTATGCATGTACATGTATGAATAAGTGTATCAATATCTGATCTCTTTCAGAACGTTGACGGCTGCTTTCGTACCTTCATCAAGCTGATAGAGGACAACGCTCTCCTCCTCGGGGGCGTGGCGCTGGGCATCGCTGCTCTAGAGGTAGAGTGGACTACTTGTCACAGTGACAGGGTTGCCAGAATCTGACGCGATCTGGTGGAATGACCAAGGAGGGGGCAAAGTAATTTTTCTGTTTTTTACATATGCTTAAACTACAGATTGTAAGCTTTCAAATGATGTGTCATACATAGACATCGGGAAAAAATGTAAGACAACATGAGTATTTGAAACTTGTTAACCCTGAAAACTAAATCCTGAGGAAACGGCCTTCAAAGATGTTGGACTTTTTCACACCTTCACACAGGCAGGTAATGGGCGGTAACAATGGGCTGGTCAACCCCACCCCCAACCACTCCCCCTCTAGCTTGACAGCTATCAGCTGTCAATACTGGTCACTGGGTCAGACAGCTATAGTTATACAGCTATAACATTATTACCTAGCAAGGTATTACCTAAGCTAATTACCCAGCTTATTATTATTTATGGTTGTTGTAACTGTTATAGTTAGTCTTGTAATGATACAAAAAAGTATTCAATCAGAATCAGAATTTATTTTACAGTACACAAGCATAGGTAGGATAAAGATATCACTGTAAATATTGTGTCATACACAGAATATGGGCACACTTCACAAACACGTCACGTCATGTCGACCAAAGCACATCTAATAAAAATAAAAATATATGGGCACACTTCACACCAATATTGCACGTCACGTCATGTCGACCAAAGCACAAAAAAAGTGTACCAAATCACAGTACTGCAATCAGAATGAACCATGTAAAAAAAGTAGGAGTAAAAAAGTGGCACGTTATTACAGTGATAAATTGCTCCTATCCGAGGCACAGAGTTACAGCTCAAATCTAGACTTTATAAAATAACATCAGGCATGACTAATATTAAGGAGGAAAAAGCAGAACAATACTGCGGCAAGCTGTGCAAAGTACAATCAGTGTGCAATTCCTGCATTCCTCCTGTGTGTTTGTCCTGCAGCTACAAACGGACAGCCTTTTTCTGAGGTGCCTTTTTCAGAGGTGCTGTGGAGTCTGGTGGGCAGGGGCATGTAGTGTCTTTCGCCTCATCAGTACAGAATTCTCTGATCTTGTCAAAAAGGTACTTCTGTCTGGCCACGTCAAGTCCGGGTGGGGCTTGCACAGGAAGATCACCTCTGGGGGGCTTGACATCAGTGTGTTTCAGTAGCTGAAACTCGACTGGTTCTGCCCCGTCGTATTCCCAGGCTATAACCACGCCAGGTTTCCGAGCATCAAAGCTGCAACAGAATGAAGACAATGCATTAAATGATTGCCCACAGTAAATGATATTATATGACCGCCATACTATGTTCATAAAATGAAATAGGTAAATACATGACAATGAATTACCTGAAGTGCTGGTAACTCTTAATCTGTGGGAGCTTTCGGAAGTAGCCACCCAGATGCTTTTGCCAGTCGTAGGTTTGAACCAGCACGGTGCCATTCTCCAGGCCTACAAGCTGGGGGATGTTGACGTGTTTCACTGGAGAGCTGGCCCTCACGACTTTAACAATGTCATCCAAAGTGTCCACTCTGGTCTTCCTGAAGCACTGCTTGATAAGGCCAAAGCACCAGTCGGGGCCAAACTTGGTGTGGCCTGCAATCAGGAAGTGGAGGGCCAGTGTCTTGTGAAGGCCATGCATGGTCCGCCACGCACAGTACCACAGCATGAATTTGTTCTTGTTTTGGCCACTGCAGTTATCACAGTTCAGGTCCACGTATGTTTCTCCAACTCCATACTTCTCGAAGAAGTGATGCAGGTAATTGATGACTGCGTTGCTGCCCTTACTTGATGACATCCCTTCATCGATGAGGTAGTTCACCTGCTTAGGCATCCCTTCGCAGGAGACACCAAAGATGCCGCACTTGCGTGGAGTCAGAAAGTACATGGGCCCTGGTTGATGAGGGTCAGAGGGGTAGATGGGATTGACAATTTCCACCCTAACCACAGTCTAAAAAAACGCTAAATCCACCAAAAACCAGCCCAAAACCTAAATGGTCAGAAAACCACTAATTACTATCTCCTGCTCCTAAATGCTATTTATCCAGCCCAACCGGCCAAATGATTTTTCTCCGGCCCAGTGTGATCAAAAGTAGCCCATTCGGCGGTAACCTGCCCCATCTGGCAACCCTGCACATTGACCGTAAACTGTTACATTTGCACTATGAGACAAATGATGGTACGGGCACTTTCATTGCTTGGAATAGATGTACCAGTATCCTGTTTCAATAAACCCTAAACCCTAACCCCTAACCCCTAACCCCTAACCCTAACACAGGAAGAACACATGGTGCTTTGATTGCTTGATTTAGATGTATCTTTAAATCGTCCATAGATTTCTCATTGAACCTATTAGTCTGTGTACAAGAGAATGTGAATGTTGGAAGAGATGGTGCATAGTGTTGTATGTATCTGAGTGAAGAGATGGTGCATAGTGTTGTATGTATCATAGTGTTGTATGTATCATAGTGTTGTATGTATCTGAGTGGACATTGTGTTCACTCGTGTGTCTTGCCATCCTTTCCAGATCGCTGCCATGGTGGTTTCCATGACCCTGTACAAGAAGATTGGCAAAGACTCTTAACACCACCAAGCACTTGGACTGTCCATAACCAACACCAAGCCTGTTCTGTCAACACCCAACACCCTAATTGATCATTAAATACATATCACTGTCAGATTGAAAACACTTGGATTGTACATTATTGATTATCAAAACATTATCAAACCATTACTAAATGTGATACCTATGATACCTAAATGTCGCTGATTCGATTCCGGTATCGACGTATCATACATGTCAGCCCTACTCTCTCTCTCACCCATCCTTCCTGTCAATCTCTACTGTCTCTATCCCAATAAAGCAGAACCTAATAAAACCTAAAAACATATTTTTAAAATATATATGATACGTATTATAGGACGAACAGGAGATACTTCACTGTATCTGTGAACGTTTATTCCGTTTATATGATGTTTGAGTTAATGACTGTTTTATGTCATGACGTTTTGTGTTAAGAAAGGAGATTCATTCCATTGTTTTACACATGTTGTAGCAGTCACTATTTTATTTGAGAAGGTGGTAGGTATTTTAAATGCTGTTGTTATCACTTAAAAATGTTTTAATAGATATATCTTTTGTACATAATTTTTTTTAAATGTACACATAAATTGTCCTCTGCCTTTTTTATTCGTTTCAGAAATGTGCATTCACCTATTGTTTTTAGCATGAAATGATTAACAAGATAGTATTTGCCAAATGCTAAACATAATCTAAACTTGATATTGCCTAATGTTGGTTTTAAAATTATTTTGGTTCAAGTAGAGAACCTACTGTACAGGGTACAAGCCAGCAGGGGGCAGAAGAGGCACTTTTTACATTGTATCCAGCTACAGATGACGTCGCCTATGACATTTTATGCAAACAAAATGTAACAGAATGCCATTGTGAAGGCACTGATTATGACCTCATGTCCCAGATCTACGTTGCTCAGGTAACCAAATTGCCACTTGCGCTCGTGCGATTGTCACAACAGGTTAGCGTGTCAGCTTGGTTACTATAGCAAAAGTTAGCCGCAGACTGTCACCTGTAAGGTAATTATTGATAAAACGAACGAATGATGTTGGTTAATTAATTGAATAACATATAGCTTTGGATAGTTAGCTTCTGGTAAGGAAACCAAGGCCAGTTTACCTGCCAACTGTATGCCAAGGCAATAATAACCCTTTGTCAGATGCATTTGAAAGTTTGCCAATCCTTCAATAATACGAACTTTTCATCGGCTTTGAGTGGCCCATAGACAAAAAAAAAAACAATGATAAGAAAAAAGCCTTGATAATTAGATCTGGTTTCCATAGATTGAAGCCTTTGGTTCATGACCAAACCATCTTGTCAGTCATGCCCAGACTGCAAAACCTGGCTTAATCATAATCCCTCGACCAGGTCATGGACCCCTTTTCTGCGGCGCTCTCTGTCATCGGGTTCATCGGATGTTACAGGGCCTGGAAGGAGAACCGCTTTCAGATCATCTTGGTGAGAGAGTGGGGGGGGGGGGGGGTGTGTGTGTGTGTGTGTGTGTGTGTGTGTGTGTGTGTGTGTGTGTGTGTGTGTGTGTGTGTGGGTGGGTGTGTGTGTGTGTGTGTGTGTGTGTGTGTGTGTGTGTGTGTGTGTGTGTGTGTGTGTGTGTGTGGGGACACATTGTGTGTGTGTGTGTGTGTGGTAGTCTGAGGTCACATGTGTGTATGTGGCCCGTGTGTGTGTGTGTGTCTGTGTGTTTGTGTGTGTGTGTGCGTGTGTGTGTGTGTGTGTGTGTGTGAGAGTCTGGGGTCACATTGTGTGTGTGTGTGTGTGTGGTAGTCTGAGGTCACATGTGTGTGTGTGTGTGTGTGTGTGTGTGTGTGTGTGTGTGTGTGTGTGTGTGTGTGTGTGTGTGTGTGTGTGACCCGAGCATAGATTGTATTTTCCTCCTATGACTGGTGGATAGATGATTCACTTACTTAGTCAAATGTATTATGTAAATGTATATGTATACATACAAATGTATATGTAAGTCGCTTCGGATAAAGGCGTTTGCTAAATGCCAAACATGTCAAATGTGTGTGTAGGCCTATGTGTATAACATGGAGATGTGCAGTGTCATGCCACAGTTTTAATGTCAGTGTTATTGTAGTGTGAAGGAATGTTGTCAGTTCATATCCCAAATTTCAAGCATGTTCATCTTTTCTCACAGTATTTGTTTGTTTTAACTGTTTTTAACTGCTTTAACTTATTTAAGATTTTTTAATTTTTTTATTTACTTTATATAATAGAGTTTTTCCTCAATTGCTTTGGTGCATTTCTCTGATCAGAATTGGAATTCTCATAACTGTTAGTTCAACCTCCACAACATTTAGTCATTTGTGCACATCATAGTAGCAGTTTCTCATTCCTTCAAACAAATTGCAAATGCTTTTGGGCATGCATCAATTGCTGTCATACAATTCTCTGCTGTTTTATAACATTATCATTTGCTTATGTCATGTCAGTCAAAATGAACTATACTTTTGGATGCTTAATAGTCATTCCCTATAAAACTAATAGTCCTCATTTCATTGCTTGAGTCATTACATCCAAAAATGTTGAACAAGTTGTCAAAACTGTCAAGAAAATTCTATACATTTCTTTATCATTTTTTCCTGAAAAAACTATTTCTCTCAGCTTTCACTGATGAGGAGGAGTGTGTGAAGCATTGATTGTAACCAATGATAAGCCACTTCTCCACAGTCACTCAGAGCTGAGTCCCATGAACCCTCAATTGGCAAGCATATATGAACCGAGCAGGACATAGTGTGTACCATTTTGACAATACTGTGACACAGAAATAGAAGGTCAGCATCGTGGAAGAGGGGCGAGGATGCGGGGAGGAAGGGTAAGGGGACAAAACAGGGGAAGAGGAAGAAGAGGCCAAGTACATAGGCAGATTCCTGATGAAATTAGGGCAATTGTGGACCATGTTGTCAATCACGGCCTCACAATGGCTGAGGCTGGCCGAAGGGTGCAGCCAAATGTTGGGAGAACCACTGTAAATTCAATTATTCAAGCATTTAGTCAGGAGAACAGGTGTGTACTGTATATTGGACAGTAATTCAGCACTAAATCTGCACTGCACTACTGTCATTGTGTCATACATGAAGCTTACAGTGGGACAAGAACTTGTCACTTTTTACATTTTACATTTAGACTTACAGCTTTACTGCAGCACAGATTTACTGTACTGTAGTGTAAAGTAGTGTTACAGTAAAGATTTGCCATATTTACAGTATGATACTGTACTGCAGCATTTTACAAGTGGGAAGCACTGTTATTGTACACTACAGTAATATGGGTTAAAGCAGTATATCTCATGTTTACTGTACATTACTGTCATTTTACTCTGCACCACATAGACAAGACAAGGCAAGACAACCTTGCAGAGGTGGAAAAGGGCCCCTTTTTACTCCACAACAAGAGGAAGCCATTTGTGCAATGGTGATTGCAAACAATGCCATAAGGTTGAGAGAGATACAAAGCGCTGTTATAGAGGATGACAATATCTTTGGGAATATTGAATCTGTTTCAATCGCTACAATTGACAGAGTGCTCAGGAGAAATGAAATGCGCATGAAACAATTGTACAATGTGCCATTTGAACGGAACAGCGACAGAGTGAAGGAGATCCGTCACCAGTATGTACAGGTAAAACATTTATGTGTTCTATGCATACTCTAATGTCCAGTACTGTAAACTGGTTACTTTGTGTAGTGCCATGCAGTACACTTACATGACAATTCATACTGTACAATATGTTGTCCAAAATGCATTATGTTACACAGGAAAAGTTTTAATTGTTTTTTTCTCTCTCTCTATTCTGGGATAAAGCATGTACTGGAGGTGGAGGCCAGGGAACCGCTGCACACATTCATATACGTTGATGAGGTGAGTTTCAATCTGGCAAAAGGTAGAAGGAAAGAAAGAAGAAAGAAGAAAGAAGAAATCGCATTGGACAGAGAGCAACCATTGATGTCCCAGGCCAACGAGGAGGGAATATTACAATGTGTGCAGCCATCTCAGAAAACGGCGTCCTCACCCATATACCCTGTCTTGGTCCATACAACACACAACATCTGCTGACTTTTTTAGACATTCTTTACAGGGACATAATCCCTGAGAATGAGAGGGGTCTAAATGGAGACCATCTGAACAAGTATGTTGTTGGGATAATGTGCGTTTTCACCACTCAGATCTGGTCAGACAGTGGTTTGCAGCACATGAAAGGATGCTGGTGGAATATCTCCCTCCCTACTCCCCATTCCTGAATCCAATAGAGGTGTTTTTCTCTGCCTGGAGGTGGAAGGTATATGACCGGCATCCACATACCCAAATGGCCTTGCTAGCGGCCATGGATGCAGCATGTGATGACATCACAGCACAGCCCTGCAGAGGGTGGATTCGCCACTCAAGGAGATACTTTCCTCACTGCATTGTCAGGGATGATATTCGCTGTGATGTCGATGAAAATATTTGGCCAGACAGACAGGAACGTCTGGATGTGAATGAATGATTTACAGTACTGTGCATGTGTAACAGAGTTGGGAATGTATGTTTAGTTGTGGTGAATGTAGATGAGTTTCGCCGTGCTTGAGCAGCCCTGGTTGTTGTTGGAGCCCCCTTTGGAGTTTGGGTGTACTGCAGGTCTGCGCGTTCTTTTGTCCTTCTGTTGTTGCCATACTTACGGTGGTACCAGAATATGGCTGCCATCTGAATAGGTATGTGCGCGATGTAAAATGCTCCTCGTATTTTATTATTTGTGTGGAGAATCTTGTAATGTAAGGTGAAAATGTTGGTGTAGTACTGTGCTGTTTGTTTTTACATGTATTGTGATGATTTCTGTATAGTTTCGTCCACGGATTGTATGGTTGTGAACATTTTGTATTATACGGGAGTTCTCTATGTTGGCTAGTGGTGTTTCACATTCAGTTCCTGCCTTTTGGCTGCTAGCTCAGATGATGTGAAACAGAACATTTATTGTATGTTATTTTGAATGCGCAGATTCACAAGAGTTGCAGACCAGAGGAAGATTTGTGTTTTATATGTCTTCCATGCAGGTATGTTGCTCCACATGTTGTTTGTAATTGTTATTTGTAATGTTTGAGGGAAATTTGTGTTCTTTCTGTAAACAAATTATCCTGATGTGAAATATACATACACGGTGGTACCAGAATATGGCTGCCATCTGAATAGATTCACAAGAGTTGCAGACCAGAGGAAGATTTGTGTTTTATATGTCTTCCATGCAGATCAATAAAAATAATTGGTTGAAAGAAGTTTGCCTGTTTGACCATCGTTACAGATGTTGTATGTTTCAATTCAGTTCCAATATGTACTGCAATATTGTTTACAGTTGTGCACAGCTCTACCCAAAGGGTATTTCTTATGTTTGTGGTAAATAAGTTTGTATTTTTCTTTTGTACAATGCTGTGAACAAATTAGAATTGCAAAGAGCATATGCAGTAAAAATGTGAAACATAACTATTCAGTGTCTTGTACTCATTTACCTCACTAAATACAGTAATGTGTAACCCACTGTAGATTTCAAATGGCTGTGCAAATAGTGTATAGTACTGTCTTGAGCATTTTCAGGTAGTGTCACCAAGATCTGACATTTTTGCATTGGAAAACACTTACAGAGTGAACTGTCATAATGAAAACATGACAAAGCCATTTGACTATCTTGTTCATAAACAATGGTGTCAGGACTTTTCATTTTGATGACACTGACACTTTCATTGACATGAATACTTGCTTTTGAGGAATGAACTATCCATTTTGAGCAAGTGACACGCTTTTGCAGGTTAACACCTAGGTTTTGCAGTTTGTACTAATTGTTCTGAGAAATGCACTAACTGTGGTGCAAATGTTAATAGTGATGTGAGAAATGCACCAAAGCGACTGAGAAAAACTGTATCATGTCTTTCAATGTATTATGTAAAGCACTTTGAGTTGCCTTGTGTAGGAGAATGTATCTATACAAATAAACTTGACTTGACATGTTTTCTTCCTATTCAGTATTTCTTTGTCGTGATGCTGTTGTTTGCAGCAGAGGTGATCGGGACTGTGTTCGTCCTGGTCGAAATATGTAATGATGTAAGTGACCCCAAAACAGGGGACCTTCACATCATCTCAATGGGGGAAAAGGGAACCATTGTTGTTAATTTTTTCAGAATAATAATTGTGATAACAATAATACTATATATTTTATTTTTTTTAATGTGACTTGTTTATAAGTTACTAAATTCAAATATACACAGCGACTCTTTTAGTATGTACACAGGTATTTTTTTTATGAGTGGGGCAGTCTCACTCATATTTTTCAGTTTATTGGATAGAGATAGTGAAGGTAGACAGGAAAGTAAGGATGAGAGGGCATGGGACGGATTCGACGGATTCGAACGACATGGGCACATGTGTTCACTGTAGACCGTGGTGCTAGACCACTGGACCAACCCAGGCCACCTTGTTTCTTTTTTTGATCAACAAATCTAACGTTGGAAGACAGCAGATGGAGGATAGATAGATAGATAGATAGGTAGATACAGTAGATAGACAGAAAGACAGATAGACAGAAAGACAGATAGATAGATAGATACTTTATTGATCAGTACTCAGTCTTATGCAGTCATTATTATATCACTTAATGTAACTCATATCTGCTGCATGAATGTTGCTGTGGATAACCCCTGAATCACCCCCTTCACCTTTGACCTTTCACCCTCTCTCTCTCTCTCTCTCTCTCTCTCTCTCTCTCTCTCTCTCTCTCTCTCTCTCTCTCTCTCTCTCTCTCTCTCTCTCTCCTGTTTGCAGTACAAATGCTGTGGCTTTGAGAACTCCACTGAGGATTTTAAGAGTTCTGAGTTCAGCACCAACACAGGGCTGCTCTACCCCAAGACCAGCTGTGTTGACATGTGGTCCTCGGCCTGCGACGGCCTCAATAAGGCCTTTCCCTTCTTGTTTTTAGTATGTTTTTCCTAGCACCAGGGGAGCCCTACCTCCTAAATTTCGTTGTATGGTACCTGTACTGTACTAATGACAATAAAGACCATTCATTCAATACCACCACGGGCCTGCTGCACCCCGACGTGGGATTTGAACTGGAGATCTATTGCATGGACGCCACAGACGTAAACCATTATACCAAGAGGAGGTCCTCCTTGTGTGAGGGATACATCTGGGTTTAGAAGTCTTGGCAGGGCTACCACATCAGATGAGCGTGATTCCAAATCACTAAACTTCTATAGCGTGTGTTCTTTTGAACCACAAATGATTGCGGGTCAAAAACGGGCTCGTTGGAAAGCACGGAATGAGGACATGCGTGTACGCCTACTGGAAATGGTCCTACGTAAATGTGTGTTCTATAGCACTCCTCATTCCATTCCACGCATTACAATGAGCCTGTCCTCCGATTTCTACCGACACCAGCCTCTGCCCTACTTTGGGTAGAAGGTACTCTTATGGCACAGGTCTAGGATCAGCCCTACCAGATAGGAGGAAAACCAAAAAGATCTTAGTTCGGTGTCTCAGGGTAACTTCAGTCCCTTCATCTAAAAACATGCTTGTGGTTCAGAATAATGTTAGAGTCTGTTAGGATGAATTTTGGTAAGGGACTCAACTGAGCAAAGGACCAATGATGAATGATGAATGGTCTTTATTGTCATTGATATAGTACAGGTACCAAACAACGACATTTGGGAGGGGGGGCTCCCCTGGTGCTAGGAAAGTTTTTTTTATTTTTTATAATAATAACAAGGGAAAGGAGCTGGTTTACATAAATAAAGGCTATCTACACTATCCACTATACTATACTGTACAGATAAAACATTGTGCTGTACTCTATTCTATGCTATACCTATTCTAACATTTCCTATTTCTCTGCAACCTTATGTACCCTAGGGTTGTCATATTGCACATAGTGTTATTGCACATTCATTTAAAGTGTCGCAGTTTGCAGGCTTGAAATGTACACATTTGTGCCTCAGCACTACACCTGATTTTTCAATCCAGCAGCTGCTATCAATCCGTCCAGACTGTCCAGGGCCCAGAACCTAGGTCTTTGCTGTGTTCAGGGCCTGGATGGCCCTGGGGTAGAAGCTGAGCTTCAGTCTGTTTGTCCTTGCGAACATGGTCCTGTACCGCCTGTTCGAGGGCAGCCGAGCAAAGTGTTCGTACCCAGGGTGGGATGGGTCTCTGGAGATCTTGGAGGCCTTCCTGAGGCAGCCTGTGTTGTACAGCTCTTCCAGAGAGGGGAGGGGGGCGCCGGTGATCTTCTGGGCCGTTCTCACGACTCTCTGTAGCGCATTCCTCTCTGCGGCTGTGCAGCTGGAGAACCAGTTGCAGATGCAGTAGGTGAGGATGCTCTCCACTGCGCAGCGGTAGAAGGCCACCAGTATCTCCTGTCTGGTGTGGTCCTTCCTGAGGACTCTCAGGAAGAAGAGCCGCTGTTGTGCCTTCTTGATGATGGCTGCTGTGTTGTTCTTCCAGGACAGGTCATCCTGTATGTGCACCCCCAGGAATCGGAGGGTTGAGACTCTCTCCACGCTCCCTCCGTCGATGAGCAGGGGCTGGACCTCAGATTTTTTCCTCCTGAAGTCCACAATGATTTCCTGGGTCTTTGACTGGTTCAGCAGCAGGTTGTTAACCTTGCACAGCTTACTCAGCTGCTCTACCTCATCCCTGTACGCCGCCTCGTCCCCCCCCAATCAGAGTGGTGGTGGGTGTGGCTTTGTCTATTCATCAGAGCAACGCATCCGGGTACTTTCCCCTCCCGTAATGTCCACGCCCCTTTTTGGGTGATAGAAGAGTAGAAGTTTGACTGGCGGTCAATGGGAATTTCTGGTCTTTGCTACTTTAATCCGATAAAATAAGAAAACCGTAGTGCTTTTTAGATATTAGGAGCACAAATCCGATGGCCAGTTAGGCAAACTATTATATAGTGTCATTGCCGATCAATGATCGACGTCGTTATATAGAGAAAATTAATGAAATAGGGGTTGATTCATCAGAGCAGTCATACGTCATCTCCCTGTCATCAGGCATTTGTAGTTCTTCAGTTGATTTGCCGTGTAAATCCCCAGATGAGAGTGTTACATTAGTTTTCTTAAGATAGGATAATAAATAAATCTGTTCAATGGGCATTTGCCAAAGTAGCCTACTGTTAATCAGTATTTATCCTGTATGGTGTATATGAAGATGTTATGACGTTTTATCATGAAAATAATGAACAGCAAGCTAGATCCAAAACTAGGGCCGGTGGAGGAGGGCAATTGTCACATTGGACAGACTACCAAAACAGAAAAATAAAGTATCTTAACGACAGCAAAAGTGATGGATGTCAGAAATACATTACCTGGAGATTAAGGTAGCCTACTTTTATATGACAGGATATGGGTTAGGGTTATATGACACCTGTAGCTAGATAGATAGAGCCAAAAGTAAAAAGTCAATGAGAGACGCAAGCAGGGTCTGGGCTGGTAATTGTATGACGCGCCAAACAATCCGCTGAGATGAAAAGTACGTTTTAGAGCATTTATTGAATAGAACAATCAAATTTGGCGACGTACAAAAAGAATCCATAAACGATCAAAACCAGAAAAATAACAAACTATGCGTATAGAATATGCGTATAATGCGGTCAACAAAAATACATCGCTCCCCTCTCTCTCCACTACCGCCATGCAAGGTGCGCAGGTGCTTAAATTACCTTGCAATATCACCCCCCATAACCATATGACTTCTCAATACGGTGATCTAGGCAATAAACAAACAATCAAAGTAAACTCACAATAAACCCATTAGCCTGTTATACTAAATACCCCCTAAATCATATTCATACCTCCTACAACACCTCAGGCCTTTGGGTCGGGTGGTTCATCCACATGGATGGAGGCAGACTGAAAGGACACATATTCTGTTATGTTCAATAACGGAGTCGAACTCAGAGCTTCTAGTCGGAGCTTGCGACCCCATTTAATCAACAAACACGTGTAACACAAAACGTAATACGGCATGTCGTAAAGTCCCAACTGTCGTAAACACAGACGTAACATTCCCCCCCCCCTCACACAACCTAGGTGTGATACTCAGTCATGTAATCACGCAAGTGCTCGGGCCTGTTGCGTGCTCGAACCAGACGTGGCTCTGGTGCAGCCACAGCCACTGGTGGCGGCTCCACGCCTTGGGGCTGAGCCTGGTAGGCCGGGGTTGCTGCTTCATCCAACCGTGCGGCTGGCAAGACTGTGGAAGAGGCCACACTCAGCGCTGGGCCAGGGGGAGGCTGCACCTTACGCAGGCGGGTAGCATGCCAGCGAGTGCCGTCGGCGAGCCTAAACGAGGCCGGGCCAAGCTGTTTGCTGACCTGGACAGGGTCAGACCAAAACGACTGGAGTTTGTTGTCCCGATGAGGTCGTCGGATCCTGACCCAGTCCGACACAGCGATGACAGGTGGCCTAGCACGTCTGGCCCTGTCGAAACGATCCTTCATCAAGCGCTGGTGTTTGGTAACTGTGGCTTGAACTGGATGGACCGGGGGCTGAGCTAGTGTAGGGCGGAGCCTATCGAGAGGCAGCTGGAGCTCCCAGGGTTTAGATGGCCAGTCCAACGGCTGCATGGGCGGGGGTGGAGCTGGAGCCCTGGTCTTACCACTAAGGAGACAGGCAGTGCAATCCTTGACCAGGGTTTCGAGTTCCCTGTCGATGCCTGGCCACCACACAACATCACGACAGCGCTGTTTGAGCCTGACTATGCCCAGGTGACCCTCGTGCGCCATAGCAAGGATACGCGCCCGAAGGACACCTGGGACCACAGTGCAGAACCCGCGAGCGACACAGGTGTCATTCCAAACCGACAACTCCTCCCTGATCCTGGAGTAAGTGAGTAGCTCGTCAGGTACTCTCGCCGGCCACCCCTGCGTGATGTAGGTTGAGAGTGTAGAGAGGGTGGGGTCATCGGCTGAGGCATCCCGGAGCTCTTTCAGCGACACCGTCTCCTGAAGAGGTGTGTGGAGGAGCTGGACGAGGTCATGCTCAGCCTGGTCCAGTCCGGGGGTCAAGGTTGGGGCTGTGGGTGGCCTGGGGATTGAGCGTGATAGCAAGTCGGCTACCACGTTGTCTCGTCCTGGCGTGAACTGTAGCCGATAGTTGTACTGCTGCAGGCGGTCGGCCCAGCGGTGGAGGCGGAGTGGCTTGTGACCGGTGCCAGACGTGGCCAGGAGGGTGATGAGGGCCTGGTGGTCTGTCCTCAGTGTGAATAGACGTCCGTAGAGGTACATGTGCCAGCGCTCACATGCCCAGAGGCATGCTAGGGCCTCCCGCTCCCCCACCGAGTACTTCTGTTCCGTGGGGCTGAGAGCACGGGAGGCAAAGGCGATCGGTCTCTCCACCCCCCCTTGCAGCTGGGACATCACCGCACCAATGGCTGTGGCAGAGGCGTCGCACGTGACAAGAGTGGGGCTGGCCAGGTCGAACTGCGCCAGGACCGGTGGCGAGGTGAGTTGGGCCTTCAGGAGGCGTACGGCGTCTGAGCAGGCAGACGTCCAGAGCCAGGGCTCGTCATGCTTCAGCAGCTTCCGCAGCGGTGTGGTTGTGGCCGAGTACTGTGGCAGGACACGGAGGTAGTACGCCGTCATGCCTAGAAAGGAGGCCACCTGAGCGGCTGTGGTGGGCTCAGGGACATGATGGATGGCCTCGGTGTTCGAGTGCAGCGGGTACATGCCATCAGCTGAGAGGCGGAACCCCACAAAGTCGATGGCTGGGGCGGCGAATACACACTTCTCACCATTGAGTGTGAGGTGATGCTTGGCCAATGCACTGAACACACTGTGGAGACGCTCGTCGTGGCTCTCGACGGTGGCCCTCGACGGTGGCCCCGTGAACCACGATGTCATCAAGATAGATGGCCACACCTGGGATCCCAGCGAAGATGGAGGCCATGATCCTTTGGAAGCAGCTGGGGGCGGATCTTAAACCGAAAGCCATGCGTTTGTAGCGGAAAACCCCTCTGTGAGTGATGAACGCTGTGAGGTTGCGGCTCTCGGGGTGTAGTGGCACTTGGAGGTAACCCTGACGGAGGTCCAGTTTAGAGAACACGCTGGACCCGTAGAACTGGGCGGTGAGCTCCTCTATCGTTGGCAGGGGGTATTTGCCAGGGATGATGGCCTTGTTTACCGCTCTCAGATCCACGCAGATGCGCAGCCCCCCAGACTTCTTCTTCGCCACCACCAGGTTGGAGATCCAAGGCGATGCATTCACCTGCTCAATGATGTCGCTATCGAGCATGCTCCGTAGTTGAGAGGAGATGTCATCGCGGAGAGCCAGGGGGGAGTGGCGGAGGGGCTGTATAACAGGCATCACTGTAGGATCTAACAGAGGCTGGTGGGCAAAAGTGTCGAGGCAGCCTACACCGCTGAACAGCGCAGGCCACTGTTGCTGCCAGGGGATGGAAACGGTGTGAATCTCTGAGCCAGCTGTGTCTAACAGGGTGAAACCGAGGGCGTTGAACAGGTCGAGGCCTAACAGGTTGGTCCCGTGGCGTGCAACGTTGAACCTGAAAGCCGGCAGTGTCCTCTCCCCGTACTTCACAGGCAGCCGAAAAGAGCCCACAATGTCAATCTCAGAGTTGGCATAGCCACGCAGGGTGGTGGAGGGCAACCCCAGGGGCACATGGGAGAAGAACTGTGTATAGGTCGTCAAGTTCACAAGGAACACTGTGGCTCCAGTGTCTAGGAGGAGCGGCAGAGTGACATCACCAACCATCAACGAGCATGTTTTGAATGGCGCTCGTCCTGAGCTGACATTATGGATGACTGCGGTAGGTGACTGGGAAGCTCTAGCTGGGGCAGACCTGCAGACCTTGTGAAAGTGGTTTAGTCTCCCGCAGTTGGAGCAGGTTTTACCACGGGCTGGGCATGTCTGAGCTCTTGAATTGTGTGCAGAAGAGCCGCAATTCCCACACGGCTGGTGTGGCTGGTCGCGTGGCCGAGAGGCCAGTAAAACGCTCTCCCCCCCGCTGGCTGCACTCACGTGGAGGAGGGGCACCTGTAGGCTGTGCGCGCCCTCTGCCGGTGAGCTGGGAGAGGCTGAAAAACTAACTGCACATTCCAAAGCTGTTTCGACCTGGGCCGCCATGTTCAGAGCTGCTGATAATGTAAGTTCATCATTTTCCAGTAACAGTTTTTCCCTAATCTTGTCACAGTTCGTGTGTAAGATGAGTTGGTCTCTTATCATTTCGTTCTGTAATGCCCCGAACTTGCATAAGCTCGCCAAACCCCGCAGATCAGCCACGTACTGTGTCACTGTCTCACCTGTTCGTTGGTGTCTTCGTCTGAATATGACGCGGCGGAGAAGAGCGCTTTGTGGAGGGGCGAAGTGTTCCTTCAATAGTTCCACAGCGTCTGTGTATCTCGCCGCGGTGCCGAGAGTTCCAAACACGCGCTGACCCTCCGCTCCTAGGCCGCAGCAGCGCACATTTCCTCTTGTCTGATATGTCCTCCAAGCCGGCGGCTAGGATATATGTTTCGAAAGAGGAAATCCAGCGCCCCCACGGAATCGGTGGTTCTGCCGGGACTGCTAGGAAAGGAGGGGGTGTTTGTAGAGAACAATCAGCCATCCTCGTCGCCAATGTTATGTTCAATAACGGAGTCGAACTCAGAGCTTCTAGTCGGAGCTTGCGACCCCATTTAATCAACAAACACGTGTAACACAAAACGTAATACGGCACGTCGTAAAGTCCCAACTGTCGTAAACACAGACGTAACATATTCATTGCCTATTTCATAAATGTTCTCCATATAACGACGTCAATCATTGATGGACAACGACACTATATAATTGTTTGCCTGACTGGCCATCGGATTTGGGCAGTCTGGGGATTTACACGGCAAATCAAATGAAGAACTACAAATCCCTGATGACAGGGAGATGACGTATGACTGATCTGATGAATCAACGCCTATTTCATTAATTTTCTCTATATAACGACGTCGATCATTGATCGGCAATGACACTATATCATAGTTTGCCTAACTGGCCATCGGATTTGTGCTCCTAATATCTAAAAAGCACTATGGTTTCCTTATTTTATCGGATTAAAGTAGCAAAGACCAGAAATTCCCATTGACCGCCAGTCAAACTTCTACTCTTCTATCACCCAAAAAGGGGCGTGGACATTACGGGAGGGGAAAGTACCCGGAAGCGTTGCTCTGATGAATGCAGACGGGGGAGCCCCGGCAGTGAGAGGAGAGGGGGGGGGGGGGTACCGTGCTCTCGCCCTCTGGCTCAGCCCCCCCCCCCCCCACCGCTTCTCCTCCCTTTCCTCTCCCCCAATCCCCTTTCTCACTACACTGACTCCCCCTCACCCATTACTACACACTCTCTCCCCCCCCCCCCTCCCTCCTTTTCTTTAATCGTGGCTCCAGTCTGGGAATTAGGATAAAAATAGCCCGAGCAGCTCCGGTAGCCCCAGACCACTGCTGGAGGGGAGAGGGGGGAGCGGGGGAGGGGGGGACAGGTGCACAGCATGCCAAGCATGGCCTGGGCATTCACTCACTGCTCCGGGGGACTGCGGGGGGCTCATAAAACTTAGGGCTTGGGAATCTCAGCCACCGCACAACGCTTTCCAGGAACTTAATGGGTTAATAATATCGGCTTCACCATGGTCTAAAGACTAAAGAGGGTTTGCAATCAGAGTCTGACAGAGGATTAAATTGGATGAAGACACAGTGAAGAGAGAAACGGGGATGTATTTATAGGCCTAGTCGTTTTTTTATTTGAAAATTATTCACGACACCAGCCTATTTGGAAGCGATTCAAACACTTCAAAAGCATACATTTCACCCGTGAGTGCTGGCCAACGGAGAGAAGACAGTTCGGAGAGGGACTTCCTAAAATACTCCACCAGTTCACGTTTTCGTTGGCGCTCACTGCTCATACACTAATTTAGATTGTTTTAATATTTTTTTTAATTATTAATTTACAATAATTTTTATTGATTTACCCATTGTGTTTTGTTCTCTTGAACACGTTGTTGGGTGTTCTCATCCAACAATTAAATGTAAGAATTATAATATAAAAGTTGAGGTCTTCAGTGTCCTGTCCTGTCCCGGTTGCGTCCTAGCGATTCCCACCCGAGTTGGTTGGCCCTGTGATTATTTTGGCCCTGAAGCAACTTATGTCAGCGACGACTTATATTCGTCTCTCTCCATAATGTTGTGAACTGCAGCTACACGGACAGCTTTTCACCCTTTCACAGTTGTCACCCTTTTTTCCCATTGAAATGTTCGCTGGCCTTCGGTGATAAGCATCTCTGGCAAGCAAAACCATTACTGAGTACTGTTGAATACTGAACAAAATACTGAATGATATTTTCTCTATTATTAGAATACTTCGAAAGAGGTTTTTACGGAAGAGTATTAGGGCCACCAACACAAGTTATTATTTTTTTCCCGAAAGGGGGTTATATTCTGAGTTTAAAGTCAGAATTTCTGAGATTAAAGTCAGAATTTCTGAGATTAAAGTCTGAATTTCTGAGAAAAGAGTCTGAATTTCTGAGATAAAAAGTCAGAATTTCTTAGATTAAAGTCAGAATTTCTGAGAAAAAAGTCAGAATTTCTGAGAGAAAAGTCAGAATTTCTGAGATAAAAAGTCTGAATTTCTGAGTTAAAAAGTCAGAATTTCTTAGATTAAAGTCAGAATTTCTGAGAAAAAAGTCAGAATTTCTGAGATAAAAAGTCAGAATTTCTGAGAAAAAAGTCAGAATTTCTGAGAAAAAAGTCAGACTTTCTGAGATTAAAGTCAGAATTTAGTGTGGGTCAAATGAACACGGTAGACAGTAGACAGTCAGCACTCAGCAAAATGATGGCAGCAGGTAGGTTCATTAAAGTCAGCAATTAAGCACATAATGAGTTAGTTTGCAGACTCACAACTGTAGACGTAGAGTAGCCTAACATTTAGCCAAGTCAACATAACTACATGCTGCCTTTGTGCAAGGTTCTAAATAGTGTATGTAGATAGCTGGCTACAACGTTACAGCTAAATTAGCCAGTTGGATTAGCTATCAACATGGGTTCATTAGTGTTTGCGAGACTGGTGTTGTGTAGTACTCAGTGTTTACCACAATGAGGCCACGCAAGTGTGCTAACGAAGGTTAATAGCTAGTTAGTTATCTAATTGCAGCCAATTTTGTATCAGCAACCTAACGAAATTGATGAGAGGATCCTGTTTTACTGCTCTTTACAGCATCACACATTGATGTGGCAAGTTTTCTTCGTGACCGTGGCGTCACTGAAGAATCCATCTCTCGCCTGGAGGAGGAAAAGGTATGGTATTTCTTCAGGATTTTAACCATAATCATGAAAGATGAAACGTTTAAACAAAAATATGCAATGTACAGTATGTGCAGAGGTAGTATTGTAAACATCAGTGGTAATTAGTTATAAGTGGTATTGTAAACAGTAGTATGCAGTTAGGCTATATCTAGTTATAAGCTATACAGTTAGGTAGCTTGTGCAATGTGGTAGTTTATGTACCGTATCTAATGTGCAGGGTATAAGGAAGCTGTATTAAGTGACATGTGCAATATACAGTATGTGTAATATAAAGTATGTGCAATATACAGTATGTGCAATATACAGTATGTGCAAGGTAGTATTGTAAACAATAGTAATGCAGAGGTGATCAGGGATGAGGCCTATACATAACAACAACCTGCGTTATCATGACATCACCAGTGCTAGAATGGGCAATGTATGTGTTAAGGTCCTGACGGTCCCGGGAAATGCCGACATAAACCGTTTTCCCACATGTACCGTAACATACGTACTGTATAGACATGTATAAACATACTGTATATAGAGAGTCTCAACCCTCCGATTCCTGGGGGTGCACATACAGGATGACCTGTCCTGGAAGAACAACACAACAGCCACCATCAAGAAGGCACAACAGCGGCTCTACATCCTGAGAGTCCTCAGGAAGGAACACAACAAGCAGGAGATACTGGTGGCCTTCTACCGCGGCGCAGTGGAGAGCATCCTCACCTACGGCATCTGCAACTGGTTCTCCAGCTGCACAACCGCGGAGAGAAATGCGCTACAGAGAGTCGTGAGAACAGCCCAGAAGATCACCGGCGCCCCCCTCCCCTCTCTGGAAGAGCTGTACAACACACGCTGTCTCAGGAAGGCCTCCAAGATCTCCAGAGACCCAACCCACCCTGGGTACGAACACTTTACCCGGCTGCCCTCGAAAAGGCGGTACAGGACCATGGCCGCAAGGACAAACAGACTGAAGAACAGCTTCTACCCCAGGGCCATCCAGGCCCTGAACACAGCAAAGACCTAGGTTCTGGGCCCTGGACAGTCTGGACGGATTGATGGCAGCTGCTGGACTGAAAAAAATCAGGTGTAGTGCTGAGGCACAAATATGTACATTTCTAGCCTGCAAACTGCGACACTTC
Organism: Nansenia antarctica; assembly: GCF_963989245.1. Lineage (NCBI taxonomy): Eukaryota > Metazoa > Chordata > Actinopteri > Argentiniformes > Microstomatidae > Nansenia > Nansenia antarctica. The sequence continues at coordinate 24,422,888 of NC_137675.1, read as the reverse complement.
AAATGAATGTGCAATAACACTATGTGCAATATGACAACCCTAGTCGTCTATCTGTACAGTATAGTATAGTGGATAGTGTACATAGCCTTTATTTATGTAAACCAGCTCCTTTCCCTTCTTGTGTTTTTTTTTAGTTTTTTTTTCTTTCCTAGCACCGGGGGAGCCACCCCTCCTAAATTTCGTTGTTTGGTACCTGTACTATAGCAATGACAATAAAGACCATTCATTCATTCATTCATTCATTCATATCGCCCACGGCCTCCTGTCTTGTGTGTATGTATAGACATGGCACCTTATATTTGCTACTACTGGTCTGAAATTGCCACCGAACAGTCACCTAACCAAGCTAATCTGTAAAATAGATTATAGAAAAAAGAAGATACATCATGAAGCATTTATGATATAGAATTGTTAGATTACCTTTAGGCTATGAAGAAATTCACTGAACTTACAGTATGTTGTGCTCACTCCACAGATAGACAGAGATGTTATATTGCTCATGGAGGATGGAGACCTGGCCAACTACATTCCCTCGTATGGTGACAGACTAGCACTGTTCAACTTCTGCAAGAACCAGCAGCCTATATCTAAAAGGAAATTGGGACTTTTTGAGAGGTTGCGTGAGAGGCTTAAATTGAGAAAGGGGGCAAACCAGGATGAAGGTGATCTCAATCCCCCCATTGGTCCCAACAGTGCATCTCCTACCAGAATCCAGAGATCAAGAGCAACTTCTACCAGAAGCCAGAGATCAAGAGCAACTCTTACCAGAAGCCAGAGATCAAGAGCAAGTACTCGAAAAATAGAAATCGGTTGGCTACACATAGAAAATTATGAAATGAAGCAAATTCGAACAAAGCAAGGTGGGGGCACAAGGAGTGTAGTAATGGATGTAAACAGTGGGATGGATGATATCCTACAAAAAGGAAAGAGTCTGTTCTTCCCACAAGGCATGTCAACCAAAGGACCTGATATAGACTTTGACTTTGAAGTTTGTGATCACAAACTAAATCCAGTTGTTGAAGACGTCACCATTGGTTTTATCTACAATACCTTCTGCATGACTAGACTACGGTTTTATCTTTCCTCTCGTCCCAAGCAAGAGTTACACGGCAACTGTGAAGATGATCACGAGGAGGATGATGATACTGATGAGCATGAGGCTGACAGTGCTCAAGAGGATCACAACACTCTGGAAATGTACGATGATATGAGTTCTCTAGATGGCCCATCTGCCATTTCTGACGCTAATGCCATCACAGATGGACACTTCATAACTTATCAATACCACTCTGTAGCAGAATTACTTCAGAGGGGTTTTGTTGTTGAAGGTGCAGCACAGACCATTGAGGTTGATTTGTCTGACTCAGAGGTTACATTTGGTCCAAGGAAGGAGAAAACCCGTAGCAGTGACTTTAATGACACACTGCCGTATAACCCCACTCTAACCCTAACCCAGGAGCAGACACCTCCAGTCACACTGCCATTAAACCCCACTCCTGGGTCCCAGGAGCAGACACCTCCAATCACAGAAACAAAATGTATAACCATACACCATGGAAATTGCCTGAAAGACTTGATCAAAGCTTTCACAGATCCAGACATTCTCACTAAACCACTCATGATAAGCAGGCTACTCCCAGATAATTCAGTGGAACTAGGCTGTGGATCAGGAGTTGAGAGAGATGTGTATAGTTGCTTTTGGGAAGAGTTTTATGACCGCTGTACTCTGGGAACGACAATAAAAGTCCCTTTTATCCGGCATGACTTCAGCGGAGACACTTGGAAGGCCATTGGCAGAATTCTCCTCAAAGGTTATCAAGACTGTCAGTACTTCCCTATCAAGCTTGCTTGCCCTTTCATGGAGGAGAGGCTGTATGGCGTAGTGCAGACTGACCAGACAGAATCATTTCTGCAGTTTATGAGTGGCGACGAAGGTGAGATTAGGGTTACACAATCAATTGCTGCATCTTGAATTCGGTTCACAAATGCTCACTCATAGACTATTATGTTCACAGGGACACTATGAATGTTTGTGATTATTTCTTCTTTATTATTATTATTTTTGCATGGTTGTAATATGAAATCATGGATGACCCGAAATCGCTGAGAAAAAGGCATGATTATTATATAAGTGGGGTTACATGTGAAATTGTGAGGCGATTCTTTGATCTGACCACTTTTTGTGCTGTGTCTTTATAATGTTTTATAACCACAGGTGAGGTCATCCGACGAGCCCTTGGCGATTTCACCTCCATTGACTCAGAAGATCTTGGGGAAGTCCTTGACAACTACGACTGTAGAAGGAGAGTCACCGCAGAGAATCTCCCAGAGATCCTAGTGGAGATTGCCCACAAGGAGCTTGTGCAAAAGCCCAAGTATGTGATAGACTGTTGGAAAGATGTTACTCAGAGCCAGTTTGTCTTGAATCGTGAGGAACTTTTGGAGATGTATGCAAACCTCAAACCAGCACCTAAAAAAGTACTGGCACTACTGCATCTCCCAGCAGATATGAGTACCAAACAACAGGAAGTAGGGCATCATCTGAAACGTTACATCAGAGAGATGGACGAGGAGAAACTAGGCAGGTTTCTTAGGTTCACCACAGGATCAAATCTGATCACATGTGACAGTATAGCCGTGATGTTTTCACAGATGTCTGAATTTACAAGACGGCCAATAGGACGCACATGTGGTAGGGTTTTAGAATTAGCTGAATGCTATGAAAATTTCCCAGACTTCCGAGCTGAATTCAATGGAGTCCTTGACAGGGTAGACTATTGAAGTGAAACCAATGGTAAGATAGAATGTTTGTATTGAAGCAGTTCTTTCTTTGATACTAGGTCACATTTAGTACATCCGGAAAGTATTCAGACCCCTTACTTTTTTTCACATTTACTCAATTTAATTTCATGGAAATGGATTCAACAATGCACAACAATTGCCAACAATCCACACACAATACCCCAGAATGACAATGTGAAACCACTTTTTGGAATCTCAGTAAATGTATTAAAATTGAAATACAGAAATACTTCATGTACATAAGTATTCAGACCCCTTGCAATGACACTATTAAAAATAGCTAAAATGCCAAAATGTTGCATTGTTCAAGGGCTTGCCAATTTGAGGTGCTGATATTCAAGGTTCTCAGAATAATTGTTGTTATTGTTTGCATAAGAAAGTTAATACTCTACTTTTTACTGTACATCTTGTGGCACATCTTTGGATGGCACAGATTGATGTAAACGTTCCATCAGTGGTTGTATAATATATATATATATATATATATATATATATTGTATATATATATATACACCGTATATAATATAATATAATAATACGTACACTATGTACAAAAGTATTGGGACACCCGAACATCACACCCATATGTGCTTGCTGAACATCTCATTCCAAAACCATGGGCATTCATATGGAGTTGGTGCCCTCTTTGCTATTATAACAGCTTCCCAGAAGAATGGAGGCTGTTATAGTAGCAAAGAGGGCACCAACTCCATATTAATGGCCATGGTTTTGGAATGAGATGTTCAGCAAGCACATCTGGGTGTGATGTTCCAGTGTCCCAATACTTTTGTCCATATTGTGTATATATAATATAATATAATATATACATATAATATGATATACATACATATACATATTATGATAAGTTTACAATCCATGTTGATGTGTTACCTGTACTGTATGTAGCAGGGTGTTACTGAATGTTCAACATATGGGATGTTATTTGTACTTTAAAAACAATGTAATGTAAATATTCAAAATGAAACCTGCATTTTACTAGGACATTTTGGAGACCTTGTTATCTTACAGTTTTTATTGCTGTAGTTGTTGCTACAATTAAACTTTATTACGTGTGCATATTGTTCTACCCATTTACTTTTACATGTGTCTTATTTCAATTTCTGAGGACATTGGCCCTCCGTCCTGCCAGAGGATTGGATCCCTTATAATATGGCTGGTTTTACAGACAAAGTTGAATGCATAACTCTGAAGACTAGAACAGAGAGACGAACTAGAACAGTTACAGCGTTACCAGTGGATTAATAAAGGGTGGGTATAATTATCTAAATGTTTGGTTCATTGAATAAAGAAATAAATAGGCTACTTGAAAGTGGTACTCCACTCTCCTTAACCCTTATGTTGTGTTCGGGTCTGCCGTGGCCCGTTTCAAGTTACAATTATATAATAACTACCATCTATTTTTTTTTTTTATTGGAACAAGGTTCATGATATCCTCCACAACAGCTATATAAACACTACAAAACTGATTTTGACAATTTTAGCCAATTCTGCCAATATAATTTGATGTTCGTGTCTGGGAAGACCCAGCAGTGCATTGAAATATTGTGGGGCCATACAATAAAATGACAACAGGATTGGTTATGAATGCATAATAAGTTAGTTATGATGTAGTAATAACAATATTGGATGATAGTCATTGTTTTTGAGTGTTTTGGACTGAGTTAAATCATAGGTCAAAATTGACCCATGAACACACAGGACAGAAACAGCTTTCGAACACAACACAAGGGTTAAAAAAAAGTGGGGACAAGTGAACTCCATCTCTAAAGGTAAAGAAAAACATTATGTGTTCATTAAGACAACAAAATTCTGTTATGAAAATATAAAATCAGTGCCCTTTGCAGTGACGAGATGATGCATTAAAGTTAAGTGTATTACAAATGAGCCACGATCACAATAACATTAATGTTTTCCTGTGTAAGACACTACAGGAAATAATGTGTTGCTGTTCCTACTCTTAGACTGCTCTCCTCTGTTTGTTTACAGCCCTCAGAGCTCATGGCTATTGATTCCAGTGGTACGTTACTTTTACTGTTAATTTTCTAAAATCGCTTAACATCATAAAACAAAAACCCTCACACCAATCATTGTGTCTAAAGTAACAGTTGCATTAATCATTTAATAAATGGAAGAACACTCAAGTATCTTGTCCTTCCTTCACAGAGGATAAAGCCACCAAACTGAAGACGAAGAAGAAGAAGGGAGGAGTTCGGAGGTTCTTCAGACGCGTTTTCAAAATGATTAAGTGCATAGAACAAGAATACCACTGAGACAGCCCCCCAACACACACACACACACACACACACACACACACACACACACACACACACACACACACACACACACACACACACACACACACACACACACACACACACACACACACACACACACACACACACACACACACACACACACACACACACACACAGTGGCTGTTAGAACAGGTGGCATAATTATAATGAATTAAAGAATGCTTTAAAAAAATATTGTGAACTGTAGCTACACGGACAGTTCTTCACCCTTTCACAGTTGTCACCCTTTTTACATAACATAGTTAAAAGTCCCAATGCTGTTATACTGTATATCGTAACTCATGGAATGCCTCTTGTCCAATCAAATTACTTGGTCGGAACTAACTGTTGTATATATTATTATCACTTTGGTTACAGTCACAGATATTTAGATTGTTGTATCTAAGGCAAGTAGGGAAACACGATTGGTCAAAACAGGTAATCCCACATCTGATTGGACCAGAAGGTAATCTCATCGCTGATTGGACCAGTAACAACCAGTAGTAATTCAGTCTTTGTCAACAGCGGGAATCTCCTCACTCGCGCACTGTGTCTCGCGCACTCCTCCTCACAACCCTTGCTGTGTTTAGAAGAATCTGAGATAGATACCGACCAACCCCGTTTCCTTTGCAACGTTGGCACTTTTGTGAGAGTGAGGAAATGTTTTATTATCCTAATGTTCTTCGACGTCGCAGTGGCTGCTTTTCCACCATTTGGTAAGTCCATGACAACATGTAGCTAGCTAAGAGTTTAGCTTGATGCTAACAAGTTGCCTCTGTAGCTCGCTTCTGATAAAAACCTCACTGAAAGGGATCTAGCTCATATAACTCAACTGGAAACTAAAGCCTGCACCTTTTCAGTTCAACCTGTGAGGAATAGCTGGATATGTATTTGTATGTAATACCGCTTACATTCTTTGGGAAGAACCCTGATGTTACAATGCTGTTGGCTGTTCCATCTAGTTAATGTGTTGTTTCTAGTGTATTCTGAGGTAATGTAACATAGTTAATGTGATGTTCCTGGTGTATTCTGAGGTAATGAAACATAGTTAATGTGATGTTTCTGGTGTATTCTGAGGTAATGTAACATAGTTAATGTGATGTTGTTGGTGGTATTCTGAGGTAATGTAACATAGTTAATGTGATGTTCCTGGAGTATTCTGAGATAATGTAACATAGTTAATGTGATGTTGTTGGTGGTATTCTGAGATAATGTAACATAGTTAATGTGATGTTGTTGGTGTATTCTGAGGTAATGTAACATAGTTAATGTGATGTTGTTGGTGGTATTCTGAGGTAATGTAACATAGTTAATGTGATGTTTCTAGTGTATTCTGAGGTAATGTAACATAGTTAATGTGATGTTGTTGGTGGTATTCTGAGGTAATGTAACATAGTTAATGTGATGTTTCTAGTGTATTCTGAGGTAATGTAACATAGTTAATGTGATGTTCCTGGTGTATTCTGAGGTAATGTAATATAGTTAATGTGATGTTGTTGGTATTCTGAGGTAATGTAATATAGTTAATGTGATGTTGTTGGTGTATTCTGAGGTAATGTAATATAGTTAATGTGATGTTGTTGGTGTATTCTGAGGTAATGTAACATAGTTAATGTGATGTTCCTGGTGTATTCTGAGGTAATGTAACATAGTTAATGTGATGTTCCTGGTGTATTCTGAGGTAATGTAACATAGTTAATGTGATGTTTCTAGTGTATTCTGAGGTAATGTAATATAGTTAATGTGATGTTCCTGGTGTATTCTGAGGTAATGTAACATAGTTAATGTGATGTTCCTGGTGTATTCTGAGGTAATGTAACATAGTTAATGTGATGTTCCTGGTGTATTCTGAGGTAATGTAACATAGTTAATGTGATGTTCCTGGTGGTATTCTGAGGTAATGTAATATACAGGCATGATAATCGCTCACCTTTCGGCGAAATTCGCCGTTTTGAATCCAAAATAGACATCCATACTTTTTTCTTTTTTTTCAATCTTGTAATTCTGCATGTGACCACCACTAGAGTAAATCTAAAAGAAATCAGATATGAGCACATGGAAGCTAATTTTTCCACAAAAAAAACTTTCCGCCGGGACCGCCTAGCAGGTTCCGGGTCTCGTATCCTTCTCACCTTTTTCACCCCGACCCATTTTCATGCCTGATCTGTGTGGTTTTAGGTTGGCAGCCACGAAAGGAACCAGAATAACACGCAGGGAGCTTCTGAAGGTCAATGTTGGGAAAACATGGTATGTAAACCCCCCCCCCCCCATCCCCTCCACTGTCTGAGGGAATACGAGGTATTGATTTAGCATTATGGTTTTATTGAAACTTCTGTCACAGCAGTACTAATTCTTGTACAGACCTTTCTGATCTCTTCAGACTACATCTTACCTGTCCTGCATTGTAACTGCCAATGGCCCCTGGTCATAGCATAGATTACTTTCTTGTAATGACTGATGCATAGATGATTCACTTACTTCAGACAAATGTATTTGTGTAAGTCGCTTTGGATAAAGGCATCTGCTAAATGCTTAATGATGTACATTGTGTGTCAGACTTTACAGTACAGCATGAGGCCACCAGACATAGGTTTAAATAACACATGTTATATTTCAAATATCTGTGCTTGACTGATGGCGCCTGGAGCAATTGAACCATTGTTGAATAATCCCCAAAAGTGCAAATCATGCCATTCAGGGACTCCAGACAGGCTCAAGTAAACGCTCAAGTATTTGAAAGGATTTCAAATAGTATTTGACCCAGGTCTGAAGGTCACACACTGGTGCTTTAGATCAGAATCTTTGATGGGTGTGTGTCTGATATGTGTCACGTTGATCCTAGTGATGACATCATGGACTATGTGATGGTGCGGGTGCCTCCCCTCCAACCAAGCCTCCCCCGGCCCCGCTTCTCCCTCTACCTGTCTTCCCAGCTCCAGTACGGCGTAGTCATCGTCTACCACCGCCAGTGTGCTTTTCTTCTGGGTGAGAGAGGGAGGGAGGGAGGGAGAGAGTGGGGCTGGGGGAAGGCAGGGCATTTTATGCCCTGAAATGAAGGGCATAACAAATGTCATTGTGGAAAGAACTGCTGTCGATACACACAGAAATGAGAGTAAGGTAAAGTAATACATCAGGTTAATTAATTCGTAGTAGTAGTTGTAGTTTATCTTTCGTTACCAGCCAAACTGTCAGATTTATGACCTCCTCCACCGCAGAATGCAGCATAAACCATAAACACTTCAGCAAAGTTAGTTGTGATGATACTGTAGATGCAGAATCACATCATCTTCCAGGTCACCCACGCAGAATCACCACGGTAACTGTGCAGCCTGTAAAATGAATGTTATGTCACACAGTACCTTGACCTCATGATATACTGTAGTAACTTCCCTGCTCTTTTCCAGATGAGATTCAGCAGACCATCGAGCGCCTGCTGCGCTCCAAGATACACATAAGCATCGACTTGCCTGAGCCTGACAGGTCAGGGGACACACATCATACATGCACGCTTACACACACACATACACAATGTCACCCACACACCTGCCCCAGAGTAGGCATTTACCATCGTCTCCCCTCAACACACTCAGAGTAAAGGGTTTGTTTTAGCCGTACTTCTCAGAAGTTCTCAAAGCTAAAAAGGGAAATATTAGTTTATTCGTTAACGATCGCGGTTAATTTGGCAAACCTTTACGCGGTAAAAAATTATAATTATAATACGCGAATGAATCATATTACCACGGTATATACAGAACTCTATATTAGTTACTGGGTTCAGGTTGCAATCTCATCTGGAGTCATGGGTTCAAATCCTGCTTCTGACAACTTTGTTTTTTGCTTACATGTTACTAAATATGAAATACGGTGGAAATACACAGTAGTATTCGTTCAGTGGACCACTGACCAACAACGAGTGTTGGGTCATCGCAAATCTGAAGAGCCGCTCGTTTTGTGTGTTTGAGCTAATTCCCCTTCCTCTCACAAGGCTAAAGTACGGACCCCCCCTGGCAGGGCTTGACGCTTACCTTTTCCCCAGGTAGCACTGTGCTACCATGTCGAAAAATTTAGTAGCACACCAAGAATTTCAGGAGCACAATGAAAATTGCGCAATTTTCGTCAACAACGACAACAAATTATCATAATCATAACATATCAAAATGATCATAACCGGCTCTTGGCCGTAATAAAAATGGAGACTCACACAATGTAAAGGGGAAGTAAGAATATTAATTTCAGTTGGCCCACGGTTCGGTATGAACCTCGGTTTTTGGGTCACGGTTCACGTTTAAAAAAAAAAAATGCTACTGTTTATTTACAAACTGTTACTTTATTTTGCTTATACTTATGGAACTTTAACATTTAGACACATTCCAGAATATGACTGGTAAATTGTATAATATAAATATATATAAACAAAAAGCACTTTCAAATGTAAAAAAATTACATAAACACTTTCAAATGTGACGTGTTGTGGATTGGAACTACGGATCATAAGCTTTCAAATGATGTGTCATACATTGAAATCCGAAAAAAGATGACGAAGTTAGTCATTTGAATGTTAGACGTCAGGCACATATAGGGTTAACCTCTTTGTAATGAAACCGGAAGCAAACGCTGCTAGCAGCTAACAAAACAGCGCTACGAACTATGAGAGCTGTATCCCATATACCCATTATGCACATTTTAAGCGCATATAGGACTCGCGTGAAGCATTTCTGCGACACGCGTTTCTGTTCACTGTTTTCATTCCCTTATCGCTTATACACATAAGTTTGACTGCGCATGACAGTAGTTCAGCAGTCTTTTAGTCGCACTGGTGCGATTGAATGTATTTCCAAGTCGCACAGAAATATATTCACTCGCAAATGCGACCAAAACAGTCGCACTGTCGAGCCCTGCCCCCTGGGGTCCCAAGGGTTAGGGTTAGGCCCTACCAGGATTAGGGTCAGGGTTAGGGTTAGGTTTAGGGTTAGAATCCTTGCGATCGTTCTGGCTCGTAGGGCCTAACCCTAACCATAAGAATTACTAAACCGAGGGAACAAATTACTAAACCGAGGGAACTAATTACTAAACCGAACAAACTAATTACTAAACCGAGGGAACAGATTTACTTAACCGAGGGAACGGATTCACACATCAAATAATTTTTTCCTACCATGTGACCCCAGGGGGGCTCCGTACTAAAGTGATCTCAAGAACGAATGGTATACTTTAACCTGTGTCCTTCTTAGTTTATGTAGGAGCTAAAGTATACAGTATTCTGTGATAGCAGTTCGAGAATGAAAACAACAGTGATCAGTTTGAAGAAAGAAACTGTCTGGAAGCAAGACATAAGCAAGACAAACTGTCGATTTCTGAAGTCCTGAAAGTCGGAACAGCGCCACAAAACCAACCAGTGGTCGAACAACAAATAAATTAAGTGTTTACAGGTTTTCGCTTTAACACTAACATCCAAACCTCAAACACAATGACCAAAACCTGAAACTGGTGTATTTTATCTCACACCAATTCTGACAAACACATTTCTTGCTTATCACACATTTTGCCACTCTAAACCACCCAGTTAACAAAACACTAAATACAATTCTCTACATTTGGCACACACTTCCTTGATAAAATCTCTTGTGTTCACATGGAAAACACTACCATTCAGAATGCTAAACTCAAAACATCAATCACACTCCATATGGGCAAACACCTATTGCATTTGAATTAGCAATCATAGCTTAAGCAATAAGGGCTAAAGGTGAGCTCTCCTGTGTTGAAATATATCTGAAGTATATCAGGGCTGGATTCGTCATGCCAGGCGATACTTTCCCCTCTGCTTTGCCAGGGAGAACATTACCTGTGATGTTGACAAGGTCTTGTGGCCTTTGTGTAGAGTATATGCAGAAGGCTTCTTTTTTTCTTCTTCTGTTGTTTGTTCTGTATGAAGAACACTTTACAAATCCAACTGTCATTGCTGAGATGTGTACAGTATTTCAGAATAATAATAAAAAACGCAGCCAAAGTAAAGTAATTAAAAGCTAGGTTACTTTAGGGCGAATATTATTTAATCAAAAACAACATGTACTATGTTAATTTCATGTGTGTAGTAGTGCCTATGAAACACTTGATCTATCTAGATCTTGTGTGCAACACTGACTCTTTCAAAGTGAAATATAGACCCTTGGTATGGCACTAAATTGATGCAGGATGGCAGGTTTTTCTCCAGTGTTTAGAAATGTTGCTGTGGAATTGCATGAAATGTACAAAATATAGATTATGAATCGCCAATGATTCTGTAATAGCTGTTTAGCTGAAATGACGGCACTATGGACAGCAGGGTTCTCCCCAGGACTCTTGAACAGTATGGAGCTGGGTTGCATGATCACAACCCGACTCACGTTTATTCTTGTCAAAAGGAACATCATAACGCTTTCACTTTTGCTTTAGTTTTAACAACACTAGTGTTGTCGATCAAAGGTAGTTACTCTATCATTACTAAATATATAGTTTAATTTGCCTTGAAATGTTTACAGCGTGTGGCAACACCACTGTGTTTTAATCATTCATCTTTGTAGGGGGAGAGTCAATGTATGTTTTTCAAGTATTCGAGGGCTATGCGAACATATATTTTGCGTAAGGGGAGGGTCGTCAATTTTGGTATTTTAGAGGTTAAATCCATCCGTGTACCACCCCCATCATAAATAAAGATCAGTCCCGTAACCCAGAAACACAACACGCTTACTGTAAGAAATTGTTATCTTCAGGGTAAAGGTTGTGGTTAGGTATACAGTAAGTTTATGTTTGGTTAGGGATAACGTTTCAGTCTAACCGGATGAGCAGCCTATAACCCTACCTGTAGTCTCGGTCTAACCATAAACTCAAACATAAGCTTGTAACTATGCTTACACTTATGCTCTAGTATGAGGACATCTCACCCCACTCCCTGCCTATGTGTCAGACCCACCTGGGCAATGCATAGCAGCCATTTTGCATTTAACATTGGCCCTTTTGTGTCCCAGACTAGCCCTGAACGTGGCTGATTCCCTGTTCCTTCTGGAGGAGGCTGAGGGGGCTCCAGACCCCTTCTTTGGTGTGATGGGCTCAGGAGACCAGCTCCCCAGTCCCTACAGGATCCCTCAGGTACTTTCAACGTTAACCAACAACAAAACATTTTCTCTACTTTAATTAGAGTTAGAATTCAAATTCTCTGTTGATTCATCAAATGTATTTACAAAGCATTATTCTAAGGCTTAGCACACAGAAAAGGTGGTACATTGATTGACCTTGTTTTATGGCGATTCTGTTACTTCCCCAGCCATTGAAGATTTTCGCGGAGGGGGAGGGTGAGTCAATTCCTAGCCAACCTCTGCTAGTTGCAACTCTACAAGAAGCTTCTTTCTCGAGTTGCAAAAAAAAAGACACAGACTGAAACAGAAAGTGGGAATAAGGTCAAAATACTCACCAGAAGTTTCCGCTAGAAAGATAATAAGACATGTTAGAGTTGCCCCCCCCTAATATAAGCACGTGTGGATGTGACAGAATGGAATAGGTATATTGCTTCCACTTGTACAATCCTCTAAAGATCTTTACGAGTTTCAAGGGCACACCGTTGCTTCCGGACAGGGCTAAAACATAGTCTGTTATTGAGATCAGATGACAAATCTTCATCAAGAGATCAGCGTCTCTAACGTTGGTACTTTTCCTCCACTCTCCCTTTTTTATTTTCCTTCTCTTGTCTCTATGTCCCTCTCACCTCAGGTTTTAACCAATCCACGCCAGAAGCCATCACCCTGAAAGAGACGGAGCCGGTCATGCTTCACTTCACTCAGGTGAAGGCGTGGGCCTGGGAGAGGGTTCTTGGATTAGCATTGAAAATTGTCATTTTGAAATTCATTCGTTTGAACTGTTTTTCCATATTATGAAAGTGCAGATTGTAAGCTTTCAAACGATGTGTCATACATTGACATCTGAAATCTAGTTGAAGAAGATATGCTTATTTGAATGTTGGTACCCCTCAAACCAAATACCGGAGAAAGACGCTCTGAATCAAAACACACGCAAAACAGTTGCTAGTAGCTAGCAAGGAACATCACTATGAACACCTAACTGCATTTGTAGCATCACATCACAACATGCTGATTGAACATCAACATGCTAAAAACACATAACTCCACATAATTAGATGATCACACAGTCCTTGCTTTTGCACACGTCCTAAAACGTAAGTTTGTTTACAAGCCATCTATCACTTACCTAGTAGTCCATGGCAGATGATGTAGTGAATACAATTCACAAATCATAAGTAACAAACTGTTGTTTGTTATAACCTCAGCAAATATTTTCAAGTCAAGACTAAAAACCCATCTTTTAAATATTGCCTTTAAATGACTCAATAATTATTAAATTATGATTATATAATGATTAAAGCAAGTTATTATTATTATTATTATTATTATTATTATTATTATTATTATTATTATTATTATTATTATTATTATTATATCGAGTGGGCTCTTCAACACTTCAACACTTCACATTTATATATATTTTAAAAAAAGGTCATTTGCGTGACGTGAGAATCGCCGACATACAGACCTTTTCACCAGCAACATTATGTGACACGTTCTAATGCTTTGGTCCTCATATCGGCGACCAGTCAAAATGTTCTGACTTTTCTTTTGAAAGACGGAACTACGTTTCAACATTGTTGAGAATCACAACACAAACTCGCTAGTCAAGCCAAAATACTGCAACGCAATGGATTCGGTGAGTAATCCCCACTGCTACCTAGTTAAACTATGACAATACTTAGCAGGCTCACAAAACAAGCTGCGTTAGTTGACTAGTGATGTGTCATTTATTTTTCAACAACGAGGAATTGTATTCACATTTTTCTAAAGAAAAGTCTGATCATTACATATGAGCAGTGATGTGAATAACGGCGTTAAAATAAACGGCGTTAACGGCGTTATTTTTTCAGTAACGGGTAATCTAATTGATTACTATTTCCATCGTTACAACGCCGTTACCGTTACCGGTAATTCAATGCGGCGCGTTACTACTGAAGCTTCTCATTGTCATCCGACCTCAGTCACAGCTGGGAGGGGAGGGGCGAGACAACCGCGCAAGTGATCATGATTGGCTATGGTAGAGTTAAGTGATCATGATTGGCTATGGTAGAGTTAAGTGATCATGATTGGCTATGGTAGAGTTAAGTGATCATGATTGGCTATGGTAGAGAACATTTCATGGTAAGCCAACCATAGTTCAGTGTTGTGCGGATGTTTCTACACACAAACCACACGCGCGCACAGCATCACACACACACTCAAACTATCAGAGAGATACACGCAGCAATGGCGAGTCCCGAGTGTTCTGAGGTGAACGTGGCGTTTTCACGGTGGAAGTACAGGCACTATTTCAGTACTACTTTAAAAGCACTTCATATTGTTTAACTGTTAACTTTTGTAATGAAGAAAATACTTGAAGTACAATATGTCTACCAGTTGTGGTCTGCTGAAGTGCAATAAATATGAAAAGTTCCCTGCTGAAACCTGCTCAGAAAAAAATCTATCTTCACAAGAAGATCACATTTATCTTCTAATATGGCAGTGGGTAAGCTTTTCCTTGTCACATTTGGCTGACTGACCTTAACTTAGCCCGCTGCACCGTGGTAAAAAGTAACGCAATAGTTACTTTCCCTAGTTACTAGTTCCTTTTATAATGAAGTAATTCCGTTACTAACTCAGTTACTTTTTGGGATAAGTAACTAGTAACTATAACTAATTACTTTTTTAAAGTAACGTGCCCAACACTGCATATGAGGATCAAAGCATTAGAACATGTCACATATGCGGTCTAGTAGTGGTCACTACTAGTCACTAGTAATAAAATCATAATATGAATAATTGCACTCCCAAATGGACAATTTCAAGTATTCGTTGTAGCCAACATTTTAGGATATTGCTTTTTTGGAAGGGGGGGGTGGTATTGATAATGGATGGTCAGGGTTTTTTGGCCCACAGTTAACCACTCAGGGTTCATTTTGGCCTACCAAGCCAAACACACGGGCACTCCTGCACTGAATAATTGACTGATACCACAGTCTCCCATTAACGTTATGGGATCAGACCAGTGGGTTCTTGGCCTGATAACAACAGTAGTCCCTTACCTGATGCAACATACTTAAGACAGAAGAAATACACTGTGCAAGGACTTTGCCTTGGGTCTTCTGAATTCCCCCTTCAGAACCTGGCTGCCACCTACCAGAGCCGAAATATCAAATCGCCAAATCAGAAACTACCCAACTCGAGATCCCCAAAACAAGAACAGCAAGATACAAAACATTACCCATCCCATTCTTTACAGGTCTCCTGAACGCCAAATAACGTAGGATGAACGTTTTAGCCTTACCCACCACCGCCATAGACTGTGCTGAATAATAAATCAAGATTCACTAAGTTATTAGCACTGTTTTTATCCCAAATTGTGTTTTATATTTTGATGTTGTATTTCGTTGATGTTGACGTAAGGATACTGTTCCCCACTGAATGGCTCAAGACAAGAGTGTTGAGCTGGGTTTTTTATGGTTACTTATCTCTCTCTCCCTCTCTCTCTCCATCAGTTTGAGGGAGCGGAGCTAACTGAAGTGATCGACTTGCTTCTGGAGCAGCCAGACCTATTCGACTGGGGTAAGAGAGATGAGAGAGGATAGTAGGATTCTCTAAGTAATGACAGGCGATCGATATGGACATTTGTTAGCGTATAAGGAGTGAAAAGTTGTGTGTGTGTGTGTGTGTGTGTGTGTGTGTGTGTGACAGACGCAGAGATTGAGGAGAGAGAGGGAGAGACGGAGAGAACAAAGGACCAGGAGGGAGCCATGACTAGTGACCAGTAAGTCCCCTGGGACCCTTTCACAGGCGGATCTTACTGCCACAAGGGCTGTGGTCACTGTTCAAGTCCAGCTAGGACTTGAACAGTCTTAATTTTTGTTGTGTGTGTTTTCTGATTACAATAAATGAGGAAGCTAGATGGTTATTAAGATAGTACCCACCATTGTGTGTGTGTGTGTGTGTGTGTGTGTGTGTGTGTGTGTGTGTGTCTTCGCGTTGAATGTTAGCTAAAAAAACGAAAATCTGAAAAAAAACAAAAAAACTTTAAAGACGAATTTGACGTCTTTCTCATTTCCGAGAGATGTCCAGAAACACCAGCAGCAGTCACTGTGTGTGTGTGTGTGTGTGTGTGTGTGTGTGTCAGTGGCGGGCGGTGCATTTCACACCTAGGCCTTCAGTGATGTCCGACACATTCCTACCTGAATTATTCTACCTCTTAATACCATCGTTATGACGCCATGGCTCTAGAAACTAGACAGAAACACAGTATAACCGGGCGTTGCATCACCTTAACATAGTCAGACAAGTACAACAGAGTTATATTAATATTTCCGAAGCATTTTTAATCAATAAATCCGCATTTACAATGAAGAGTGTTAAACTAACATCTTTAAGATCGCTACATTACCCACGTCTGTCGTCTCGTCCACCATAATAGCGACAAAGGGTGCCTTTTTAATCTCCATTTTGATCTCTTCTCCCATCACTTAAGCAATAGCAAAAATCAGGTCGTTTTGTATTTTGCCTGACGTCCCAGTAAACACTTTGTTTGTGGACAGGTGGTAATGTAAATCTGGGTTGTTTTCAGCCAGAAAAGAAATAAGCTCAACGTAGTTTCCTCTGTTTGTGGACTCGGTGCTTTCATCGTGTCCCCTAAATGATAGTTATTGTTTACCCAAAAACAGGACACAATCGATCAGTATTATCGATCAGTCAACGAAAGCTTTCGTTGTGAGCTCCGTTTCCCTGCGCACTTTCAAAAGTTTCACATCTACCGGCATATACGCATCTCAATAGTGAATATCAATAGTGCGTATCAATAGTGCGTATCAATAGTGCGTATCCAATCAAAAGACGTGCTGGGTGCTGACATCATTGAGCCTTCCAGCAGGCGCCGTTGTTGCTTTTGCTCGCATCTACGTAGGTTTACTAGGAACGCCACAGGTTTTCTCGTTCCAACGTTAAGTTACAGGTCGAATCCGCGGCACCGCTTAACGTGCAGGCAGGCAGATTTTGGAGCCCCCTAGCAACACATTTTGATTGGATAAAAGCTCTAACATAAAGGCCAGCCCTCCAAATCTCAATCGGAGACTGGAAGCAGCGCAACCAAGAGGAAAGCTATGAAATGAAGAGAATAGACTATGGGGAATCATTAATACATATTTGTGGAAAACATATATTAAAATAAAATGTATATTCTGATGATGTTTAGGCCAGCAGAGAAGGCCTTGCGTGCCGTCATGGCACACCACTGGTGTGTGCGCATGTCCAGGCTGAAGGACACGGTGGTGGTGGTGGGGGACAGTGTGTGGCTGCTGGACAAGGAAACGGACCGGTACTTGGAGATGCCACTAGAGGCCCCGTACTCCTCAGAGAGAGAGGAAGAGTCAGAGAAGGGGACAGAGAGAACACCGGAGAGAGCGCCAGAGAGATCGCCAGAGAGAGGGCCAGAGAGAACACCGGACAGAGCGCCGGAGAGCTCTTGTGGAGAGGTGTGTGTATGTGTGTTTGTTTGTGTGTGTGTGTTTGTGCTTGTGTGTGTGTGTGTGTGTGTGTGTGTGTGTGTGTGTGTGTGTGTGTGAGAAATGGAGACAGTTACATTCAGTTACAGTCATCAGCCTAGCCTAATAGACTATCTAAGGTTACTCTTCTGCAACTTGTCCATGTGTGTCTGCCATCATTCATACAAAATAAAGTGCCAGAAGGCTTAACTGCCCAGAAAGCAGGAGTTAAAATGTTTAAAGGAAGAACTAGATACAACACTCGAATAGCCGTTTCAGTTAAATATTTTTGACACAGTATTTCATATATTGGTGCCAGTGTTATGGCGCATTCGTCGGAAACCTTCGTTTTCGACTACACTGTACGGGCAAAGGTCTTTGCGGATAAACCCAGCGATAGACGTAGCCCTCGTTTATAGTAATAGTCGTAGCCCTCGTTTCAGCCATTCATATATACACACAGTCTTACCGTCACAACAATGATGTACCAGATATACACTCTGAAGTTCCCAGTGAGTTATGCGGTGAGCACAGTGAAAGAAAAGAGGAAGCACTTTTCTTTTTCTTTTCTTTTTTGGAGAATAGGACACATCGTGAATAAAGAATGTATTAATTTCCAGATTTCCAGTCTTCTACCTGGACACAAACATTCCAATAACTGTTAAATAACACTTTATAACACTTTATTATTAGTAATTGTATTTTTTATTATTATTACAAATTAACAAAAAATGTCAGGTTGGAGAGGATTGGAAGGGCTAGAAGGGAGATAGTGTGCTAGAGGGGGTGGAGACAGTTTGATAGATAGGCGGAAATTTATGTAATAAAGTGTTTGACGGTTGTTTATTTCTTTTCACGGTCGCCAGTTACGCTTACTATTACCGTCACAGACTCGCTGTAGTGTCTCAATAGGCCTCATTCATCAACCATGCATACACACAGCTTTGTTTGTAGATGTATATTTTTTCTCTCCCTCCTTCTCTCTGCCTCTACATCCTCTCTCCTTCTCTCTGCCTCTACATCCTCTCCCTCCTTCTCTCTGCCTCTACATCCTCTCCCTCCTTCTCTCTGCCTCTACATCCTCTCTCTCCTTCTCTCTGCCTCTACATCCTCTCTCTCCTTCTCTCTGCCTCTACATCCTCTCCCTCCTTCTCTCTGCCTCTACATCCTCTCTCTCCTTCTCTCTGCCTCTACATCCTCTCCCTCCTTCTCTCTGCCTCTATATCCTCTCCCTCCTTCTCTCTGCCTCTACATCCTCTCTCCTTCTCTCTGCCTCTACATCCTCTCCCTCCTTCTCTCTGCCTCTACATCCTCTCTCTCCTTCTCTCTGCCTCTACATCCTCTCCCTCCTTCTCTCTGCCTCTACATCCTCTCTCCTTCTCTCTGCCTCTACATCCTCTCCCTCCTTCTCTCTGCCTCTACATCCTCCCTCCTTCTCTCTGCCTCTACATCCTCTCTCTCCTTCTCTGCCTCTATATCCTCTCCCTCCTTCTCTCTGCCTCTACATCCTCTCTCCTTCTCTCTGCCTCTACATCCTCTCCCTCCTTCTCTCTGCCTCTACATCCTCCCTCCTTCTCTCTGCCTCTACATCCTCCCTCCTTCTCTCTGCCTCTACATCCTCTCTCTCCTTCTCTCTGCCTCTACATCCTTTCTCTCCTCTCTACCTCTAACATTCCACTCTGCCGCTACATCCTTTTCTACCTCCTTCTCTCCGACACCTAGCTCCCCGAAGTTGTCCCCTCTCGTAAGAGACCAGGTCGCAGGCCAAAACAGCTTGTTTTCGCCGACGTTGACACGCAGATCCCCATGGAGGCAATGCAGTTGCAGATCGAGGACCCTCTTGCTGAGACCATGCCCCTGGTAAGACCACCCACCCTCCTACCAGGCACCAGAGGAATTCACTGAAGGATTGATTCTTCAAATCAGTCAAGTATCTTTGTCTGGGTATCTAAATAGATCTTTTTGTTTTGTTTTAAGGAAGTACTGTTCAGTAGGCTGGTCACAATAAAAGGCCACTCTAAAATGTGCAGTTTTATCACATAGCACAATGCCACAGATGTCGCAGGTTTTGAGGGAGCGTGCAATTGGCAGCAATGTCCACCAGAGCTGTTGCCCGTGAATTGAATGTTCATTTCTCTACCATAAGCCGTCTCCAAAGGTGTGTCCGAGGATTGGAATTGGAAACGACTTTGGAGATGGTTTATGGTAGAGAAATTAATTTTCAATTCACCGGCAACAGCTCTGGTGGACATTCCTGGAGTCAGCATGCCAATTGCACGCTCCCTCAAAACTTGCAACATCTGTGGCATTGTGCTGTGTGATAAAGCTGCACATTATAGAGTGGCCGGATCTGGCCTGCAGGCCGCCTATTGGTGATCCGTGCTTGAGGAAGTGTAGTTGACCTCTTTGCCTAGTGTTGCTGTCTCTCTCTCCCCGTCCAAGGTGCTGATAGACCCCGCCTCCCGGTCCACGGCCGCCCCCAGAGAGCTCTTCAGCGCCCCCGCCTGCCGTGAGTATCTCATACCTCTACTGAGAGAAACTTGGATGACAAGGTCTGACGTTTCAGCGTACCCAGAGGTAGACATAATGGATCTTTCCCAGCGTATATATGCCACCGCAGATGATAGTGATGATATATTGTGAGTTGGTGGACATTGCGGTCTAGGGAGGAAGTATGCAGTTCAGTCCATGATGGATAGATGGACCCAGGAAGGGACAATTGGACGGATGGGTGGATGGATGGATAGATGGATAGATAGACAACCCTTGTGGCGTTTTTAGAGAGAGCGATCACATAAGTAGATGACTACGATTAAGATAAGACAAGTTTGCTTATCTTCTCTTTGCCCCCACCCCCACCCCTCCTTACCCTCTTCCCTAACACAGCTCACCTCCACCCTGACCTCCTGTCACTATGGCAACAGTGTGCTGTCCTCAGGAAGAAGAGCAGCCCGGAGTCAGGACAAGCCCCCTCTGAAACCTCAGGTCAGACACTAGGGGATCTATCTCAAGTTTAAAGTTTATTGTTACATCACATTACACAAGTGTAAGAGAGTAACATTCTTAGGCTTCGGTTCCTGACATTGTGTCGCAGCACAAGACATAAGGCAATAGACATAATTCAAGAAAGTAACAGTAGTACAGGACATACATGGAGAAAAAAAATGGGCATAATACCAGATAAAGGTGACAATAGTACAGATAAGACAGAATACACTAGTGGTGCAACTAGTGATAATAGATAGTTCAGTAGTAAAGTGGCTAGGAGCTTAAGGTTTCTGTAGTCCGTTTACATGGGGTGTGCTTGGGGAAGATAGTCAATTGTCTACTACAGTGGGCTTGATCATGAGCCTGATCGATCACATGTTTCTTTCAGCTGTCTCAGAGCTCCAGGAAGTGTCCAAAGAACACACTCCGGCCAGCAGACGGTGAGAGATGAGAAAAATAATTCAGTGAACATTATCTCTCTAGAAAGAGGATGAGAGCGACTGACATAAATTGAATATTAAATATAGATTTTTTTTTTAAAGGGGGGGGGGGGGTAGTAGGAGTGGCTTGACATCTATGGCCCTGTCCATAATCCCAGGTGCCATTTTTTACATTTTGTCAGGGTGTAGAGGGCAAGTAGCAACGTGTACTAATATTTTCATGTCAAAAGTCAATTCTTAGAATTGTAACTGATGGCTAATGGGTGAAGATACTCTACCTAATAATGGTGTGTGTGTGTGTGTGTGTGTGTGTGTGTGTGTGTGTGTGTGTGTGTGTGTTTATGTGTGGGGGGGCAGGTCTCCCATACAAGAGGAGGTGGTGGTGGCTATGGAGGACATAGTGGAGGAGTATGTCGACTTCCCTGAGAGAGAACCAGAGCTCACCCCTGAGAGCCTGCTGAGGTAAATGTCGATGGGTCCGACTGCATTTTTCACAATCAGTTTGTTGATGGATGCTAAATGTCATTTATCGATCGTGCATGCTATATTTATGCTGACTTAAATTATCTTGTTTATTCAAACTCGTATCTATGTCCACGATGTAAAATAAATAACAATTTCATAGGTCTGTGTTTGAACTGTGAAGTTAGTCATGTCAGTTTGCCTGTGTCTCAGCATCACTGGAGATCGCTGGGTGTTGAAAGTATTGAAGCATTACAGTTGCCAAATGGTGGTATGTGAATTTACTATTGAAGTTTACATTGAACAACATTGAACAACATTATCGTGAGCAGTGGCAATAGCCCATGGCAACAACTGAGAGGGGATGAATGAACTCAGCGAGGTTGTTAAATGAATGAAAAAACATGGCCACATGCATTTTTTAATCTCACAAATACTGAGTACTTGTAATGTTTTTTTTCGATTTGTCGATTAGATATCTTTGTATCGATGCGGAAGTCCGTGATTGACTGATAGATAAATGGATCAACCTAACCCGTCCCTACCGAGCACCCTTCATCAGAGAACCACAGGTAAACCACTATCAATGCTACAATAAACACTCCTCTCTCCTCTTCTTCATCTCCCTCTCCAGAAAGGTGTCAGTGGAAGAGAACTTCCACTCTCTGCTGCCCCCTGATGCAGACCGCAGTACTGCAGCTCAAACGTTCTACGAACTGTTAGGTGAGGAGTTGAATGACTGAATTGATGATAGAGTGCCATATAATGGCGTGTTAAATTGGATTTAAATCTGAAGATTGCTCCCCATTGCTGTCAGGATTGCAGAATCTCTCCCTATCTTCTGCCATAGACTTCATCTTTTCAGGCTACACCTTAACTGTCCCTCCTTAAACCTCTGAATCCCCCTGTTCAGTTTCTCAACTGTATATTACCAAAAAAGGTGTCCACTAAATTCCAAAAATGTAAATGGAAAGACTGACTTTACTTTCCACTTCACTTTTGGCCCTGAAAAGTGGGCTGACCTTATTTATTTTAGAATAGAACTTTGTTGTCCAACCAAAGATGGACCACTGTTTGGGGCTCAGCTCAGGCATTAGACACTTGTAGGACTACATGGGGTCGGTCTTCTGGTTCTGGTGTGTTCTGACCTGTGTGCCACTGTGTTTGTCCAGAGCGGGTGACTGGCAGAGAGCTGGGTGTGTGTCAGGGGCATCCCTACGGCCCCATCACTGTCATCCCCTCCCACTCCCCCCGGACAGCCTGAGGTACAGAGTGGGACCTGGACACACACACACACACACACACACAGACTTTCACATGAATTAGAATTGGCCTTTTCACATTTTAACCTTGGGTAATAATGTATAGGTAACAATGTAAAGTAGTGTTCTAGTTAACTAGGTAACAATGTAAAGTAGTGTTGTAGTTAACTAGGTAACAATGTAAAGTAGTGTTGTAGTTAACTAGGTAACAATGTAAAGTAGTGTTGTAGTTAACTAGGTAACAATGTAAAGTAGTGTTGTAGTTAACTAGGTAACAATGTAAAGTAGTGTTGTAGTTAACTAGGTAACAATGTAAAGTAGTGTTCTAGTTAACTAGGTAACAATGTAAAGTAGTGTTGTAGTTAACTAGGTAACAATGGGGATTACTCACCCAATCCATTACGTTGCAGTAGTTTGGCTTGACTAGCGAGTGTGTTATGTGATTTTCAACAATGTTTAAATGTATTTCAGTTTTCAAAATAAAAGCCCGATCATTTTGATTGATGACCTGTTCCCTGCTGTCACAATGTTTACATCTTTCATGAAATGAGGAAATATTACGTAACATAAAGTATATTCAATTTCAAACACATCATCCTGATAATTATCATTTTACATGAATAAGCATACAAGCATCAATAAAAAGCTACATTTATTTTATTTATGCAATGGTACAAAAATTGGCAAATAACTCTCTGTACGCACTCGTATTCGGTATTTGGCCAAGTGTTTCCTTAAGTTCGGTGTTGGTCTAGTCTAGTCTAGTCTAGTCTAATCTAGTCTAGTCTGATACACACTCTCTGTTGTGAATGTCTCTGTTGTGAAAGTCTCTGTTGTCTCCCGTCGCTGTGAGCCTGATGTTGACCTCTGACCCTACAGGAGCATGCCCCTGGCCAGGAAGGGCGCGGTGTCCAGCTGTCTGTACATGTCCTGGCTGGAGGAGCACAGGAGCTCAGTACCGCTGCCTAGGACTCTCTGGTCTGTGTGTGTGTGTGTGTTAAAAACATTTTATAATCTTATTCCAGAGCTGGGTGTATTGTTCTGTTTTAAATCCCTATTTTCAGTTATTTAGCACCAGCTTTTGTTCTTCGCACATTAAGCCATTTATCTCTTTGTTAATTTAATTTGTGGCTGTGTTATTGTTTTAGTGTGTTACTTTATTTGTTTCCTTTTTTCTGATCCTTTAGATCTTTAAATGCCTGCGCTTTTGCTGTGCTTTTGCTGTGTGTTTTGCTTTTTGCATGATCTCCCACTACTTAAAAAATAAAATGCCGAAATTGAGTGAATGTGGAGTTATACAAAGTTTTGTGCTTGGAAGGCATTATCATATTTTCTCATTCTAAATGATTGTTATGAGTAGGATAACAAATACATTCCATGCTTTGCTTGTTAATTTTATTAATGTTCCCTGCTTTCGAAATGTCTTCCATAATTATATTTATTTTCGTAAGATAATAGAGTAGCCTAAAAGAGTATTACTTATTTAGTATTAGCGTTGGGAGAATGTATTGGGCGACGGATCCGAGTGTTATTTGGAAGAGAGAAATATACAGCACAGTTAGCATTTGTTTAGAAAAGTTCTATACAAATGAAGGTATTATTGTTATTTATTGTTCTATGCGCGCTTGCCTCGGACCGAAGCAATGACATCACTGGAGTGGCAGGCCAGCGAGGGGGTGTACCGAAAGTTGACAGGAAGTGTTACACACAGTACGCCAACCACGGAAAGAGAAGTTGAAAGGAAAGTTGAGTATTTAATTTCAGCCCGAGTTGTCAACATTATAGGATATCCGCGCGTGCCATGAATGTTTTTGTTTGTTAGTTTTTTGATTGATTGATTGAAAACTTTATTAGAAGATTTGCAGAAGTAGGTACATGAAAGTACATATTACATACAAGGTCAACTAACAGGATAAAAACCCAAGAAAGCCACTGGCTTATTTCAATTGGGGTCCTTGATTCTCAATTCATCGTTACATGTAAGACAGACAAAAAAACTAGTACTATCTACAAGATAATACAGACAAATAACTAGTACTATCTACAAGATAAACATACATCCATCATGGGAAGAACAATACAACAAAACATAAGGTATGTACAGCGGGTAGGACAGGTGGGGACATACACCACAGGTGGGGGCAGGGGACAAAACACAAAGTATGTACAGTGGGTAGTTCGGGCGTTATTTTCCCTTGGATGAAGCGACCCCATAGTGTGACTCGACCGGTCCGAGAAGGAACCATATCTGGTCAAAGTATTCGTCTGTCACAACGCGGGACCCGTTTGCTATAAATAGATTTGGGATAAGCAGTGGAAGAGGTACGTGGATATTGAGATCTCCTCTTGCAATAGCGGACTTCATCTTGACGACGTGAGGCTGTGCGGTCTTAACACACACATACATATGTGGTGTCCCAACCAGACAGACCCCGTGATACACCAAGACCAATTAGGAGAAAACTCAAGCCATGCCGTTTCAGAGACTAGTATACCCCTTAGTGTTTCTACCCCATTGACTTCTTTGGACAATGTTACACTTCACTCACACACTGTTATGCCTGGACGTCAGAGAAGAATGGTCACATCAAGTAGATCTTTTGCATACATACATGATAACATTTGAAAGATTTGGTCATGTAACATACTAAGACCCTGACCCTCACCGATGCTTTCAATGTGTCACCCAAACTACTGAAACTTCTAAAACAATGATTGTTTTGCCAATAGCAATTCATGCTTTTAATGATTAAAAGCACAATTACTGGTATATGTTTATGCATTTGGTCTGTCAAGTACTTGGCTGCTGCCACTCCACAGCAAAGTGCCCATTGTTTTAGACCCCTGGCCTAATGTCACAGTAACTTTGCAGTTCAATACTAATAACGTTGTTGCTCCAATAGAATAGCCTACATCTACCTCTTAGGAGAACAACTGTTCTATTGAACTGTCTGCTTAACTTCAACTTCAGTGCAGACAGCCCCCCCCACACACACACACCATACATCAGTCCTCACATAACGCCTGCCTTTAGTTTTGCCTTTAGTTGATTGATTAACGCGTTGAAACGTTAGTTAAAAATGCATGACTCTTAAACAGATTCGTGTTTGAAATCAATCAGCAACACACGTATGTATAGGGTCAAACTATAGAATACTGATAGGCCTATGCCTTACGATTTGTTGCATGAGAGTAGTAATAAAGTCCACTTTATTTTTTTGAAAAACTTTTCATACATCATGTTCCTTTCAAAGTGCTAATAATACTAATAGTAGTAGGCCTACAGTAGTTGTAGGGGACGGGTAAACCCACGGAGCTATGATGACTGGAGGCAGGGTCCACATTACATCCACCGTGTTGCATTGGTATAGCCTGATATAAAGCCTATAGCCTATAAATAACGCCTCCCTCTCTTAGTGCCCTGGGAGTGACAGGGGAGCTGTTTCTATCAGCTGTCCCCCCATTGGGGTTTAGAAGGCAGGGAAGGCTTTGCAGTTTGACCCACAGACCTTCAACTCCTCTCTCTCCACCGTGATGCAAGCGGGTCGGTGGGGGTCTGGTCGGGCGGGGGTGGATGGACATCTATCACCTCAAGGCAGTGATTTGGCCGACTTTTGGTGTTAGGTCACCGTGCAAGGGTTGGGCCTACTCCAAGGCCTGTGTTAACGCCAGGTACAAATATTCCCCAAATACCCCCCAAGCAACACCTATTAGTGTGAATCTGGCTCAAGGGTCCACTTTTAATGTGTTAAACAAATGCTCATCTCCCAATGCTACTCTCGCCAGGTGAAGTCGTTTAGTTTGCAGGTGATTAGTGAACAGTGATACTCAGTTCTAATGTGTCCTCCTGGGTTTGGGTCAGGTCATGCTGTTCTAACCTAGATTATTACAGGGGGGGGGGGGGGGGTCCGGAGCTGTGTTGATCAACTGTGTCTCCTTGCTTTTTTTTTTTTGTGATCAACTTTTTTTATTTTTAAACAACTCGACAACAAGACAGGTACATTATAGACAATAACGACACATACAACACGGCACAGTACAATAAAACAAGAACCGAAAATAAACCACAACAAAATTAAAATGACGACCTCCCACCCCCCCCCCACCCGGGATCCAGGCTATTCGCTACATCAAGTGGTTATACTAAGGATGGCAGAGAGGACAGATAAGTGCTCCAAACAGAGTGTACACTACCTAGGGTGGTTAGTCCTATACTGTATTTGAACAGTGTACACTACTTAGGGTGGTTAGTCCTACTGTACTTGAACAGAGTGTACACTACTTAGGGTGGTTAGTCCTACTGTACTTGAACAGAGTGTACACTACTTAGGGTGGTTAGTCCTACTGTACTTGAACAGAGTGTACACTACTTAGGGTGGTTAGTCCTACTGTACTTGAACAGAGTGTACACTACTTAGGGTGGTTAGTCCTACTGTACTTGAACAACAGAGTGTACACTACTTAGGGTGGTTAGTCCTACTGTACTTGAACAACAGAGTGTACACTACTTAGGGTGGTTAGTCCTACTGTACTTGAACAGAGTGTACACTACTTAAATAAAAAAGAGAAACTGAACAGACGGGTGGTTGTCTAGGAGTAGAAGGTGAGGACAGACTGGTGGTTGCCCCGGACTAGCAGGACGGGGGGCAGGTTGTGGGACAGCGTCTCCAGCCAGGACATGTACAGACAGCTGGACACCGCGCCCTTCCTGGCCAGGGGCATGCTCCTGTAGGGTCAGAGGTCAACATCAGGCTCACAGCGACGGGAGACAACAGAGACTTTCACAACAGAGACATTCACAACAGAGAGTGTGTATCAGACTAGACTAGATTAGACTAGACTAGACTAGACTAGACCAACACCGAACTTAAGGAAACACTTGGCCAAATACCGAATACGAGTGCGTACAGAGAGTTATTTGCCAATTTTTGTACCATTGCATAAATAAAATAAATGTAGCTTTTTATTGATGCTTGTATGCTTATTCATGTAAAATGATAATTATCAGGATGATGTGTTTGAAATTGAATATACTTTATGTTACGTAATATTTCCTCATTTCATGAAAGATGTAAACATTGTGACAGCAGGGAACAGGTCATCAATCAAAATGATCGGGCTTTTATTTTGAAAACTGAAATACATTTAAACATTGTTGAAAATCACATAACACACTCGCTAGTCAAGCCAAACTACTGCAACGTAATGGATTGGGTGAGTAATCCCCATTGTTACCTAGTTAACTACAACACTACTTTACATTGTTACCTAGTTAACTAGAACTCTACTTTACATTGTTACCTAGTTAACTACAACACTACTTTACATTGTTACCTAGTTAACTACAACACTACTTTACATTGTTACCTAGTTAACTACAACACTACTTTACATTGTTACCTAGTTAACTACAACACTACTTTACATTGTTACCTAGTTAACTACAACACTACTTTACATTGTTACCTAGTTAACTAGAACACTACTTTACATTGTTACCTATACATTATTACCCAAGGTTAAAATGTGAAAAGGCCAATTCTAATTCATGTGAAAGTCTGTGTGTGTGTGTGTGTGTGTGTGTCCAGGTCCCACTCTGTACCTCAGGCTGTCCGGGGGGAGTGGGAGGGGATGACAGTGATGGGGCCGTAGGGATCCCGCTGACACACACCCAGCTCTCTGCCAGTCACCCGCGCTGGACAAACACAGTGGCACACAGGTCAGAACACACCAGAACCAGAAGACCGACCCCATGTAGTCCTACAAGTGTCTAATGCCTGAGCTGAGCCCCAAACAGTGGTCCATCTTTGGTTGGACAACAAAGTTCTATTCTAAAATAAATAAGGTCAGCCCACTTTTCAGGGCCAAAAGTGAAGTGAAAAGTAAAGTCAGTCTTCCATTTACATTTTTGGAATTTAGTGGACACCTTTTTTGGTAATATACAGTTGAGAAACTGAACAGGGGGATTCAGAGGTTTAAGGAGGGACAGTTAAGGTGTAGCCTGAAAAGATGAAGTCTATGGCAGAAGATAGGGAGAGATTCTGCAATCCTGACAGCAATGGGGAGCAATCTTCAGATTTAAATCCAATTTAACACGCCATTATATGGCACTCTATCATCAATTCAGTCATTCAACTCCTCACCTAACAGTTGGAAGAACATTTGAGCTGCAGTACTGCGGTCTGCATCAGGGGGCAGCAGAGAATGGAAGTCCTCTTCCAATGACACCTTTCTGGAGAGGGAGATGAATTTTGATTGATTGATTGAAAACCTTTATTGTCCCCAATGGGGAAATTTTGTTGTCAAACAGCTCAGTTAGGGCAGAAAACATTCAGTACAGAAAACAGAAAAACATTCAATAAAATACATAAAACAGTGCAGGCTCAATAAGTAAAAAGTTCCAAAAGTTCCATCTCCAGGTCTCCCCCACCCTGCAGGGCCTGGTTGTAGAGTCGGAGTGCAGCTGGAACAAAGGACTGTCCAAATCTTTTTGTACTTTGACGGGGGAGAACAAATCTGTGGCTGAACTTGCTCCTCATCCCTGCCAGCTCGCAGTACATCGGGTGGGAGGGATTGGCCAGCATGGCCGCCAGTTTTTTCCCCATCCTCTGTTCTGCCACCACCTCTAGGCTGTCCAGCCCGGTCCCCACCACAGAGCTGGCCTTCTTCACCTCTTCTTAGAAGAAGAGGAGAGAGTGTTTATTATAGCATTGATAGTGGTTTACCTGTGGTTCTCTGATGAAGGGTGCTCGGTAGGGACGGGTTAGGTTGATCCATTTATCTATCAGTCAATCACGGACTTCCGCATCGATACAAAGATATCTAATCGACAAATCGAAAAAACCCATTACAAGTACTCAGTATTTGTGAGATTAAAAAATGCATGTGGCCGTGTTTTTTCATTCATTTAACAACCTCGCTGAGTTCATTCATCCCCTCTCAGTTGTTGCCATGGGCTATTGCCACTGCTCACGATAATGTTGTTCAATGTAAACTTTGCAATAGTAAATTCACATACCACCATTTTCAACTGTAATGCTTCAATACTTCAAAACAAAACACCCAGCGATCTCCAGTGATGCTGAGACACAGGCAAACTGACATGACTAACTTCACAGTTCAAACACAGACCTATGAAATGGTTATTTATTTTACATCGTGGACATAGATACGAGTTTGAATAAACAAGATAATTTAAGTCAGCATAAATATAGCATGCACGATCGATAAATGACATTTAGCATCCATCAACTAACTGATTGTGAAAAATGCAGTCGGACCCATCGACATTTACCTCAGCAGGCTCTCAGGGGTGAGCTCTGGCTCTCTCTCAGGGAGGTCGACACACTCCTCCACTATGTCCTCCATAGCTCCGTAGGCTATTCTATTGGAGCAACAACGTTATTAGTATTGAACTGCAAAGTTACTGTGACATTAGGCCAGTAGTCCTTGGGCCAAACCCCCAAATTGAACATTTCACTACCAAATTCTGGGCAAATCCTAGATGTGATTTTCTTATTCCTATACATCCCTAGATTATGTTTTGATATGATAGACCTTTTGGATTGGCAGCTTATTAGTAGTTATCACCTCGTAAAGGTACGGAGCGCTTTTTTCAAAACCGGAGTTTTGCCTAGAAAAGTCCCCTGCCATATCTTGCTCCCCTTCGTATGATTCGCGCCTAGCTGTGGTGTGGTTTTGATAGAGACATGAGGCTTTTCATGTTCTTTATGCGCCTGAGTCTCCTAAACACGTAGAGACCAACCCCGAGTCGATCAATGATTCCTACGATGAGCTATGGTAACTTTACCGCACCTACCCCCTACCGATGAATGCCTAATTTTTGCGGTTTTCCGGAGGTATTGTGCGGTAGGTGCGGGAAAGTTACCATAGCTCAGCGTAGGAAGCTTTGATCGACTCGGGGTTGGTCTCTACGTGTTCAGGAGACCCAGGCGCATAAAGCTAACCTGGCTCATGTCTCTATCGCAAGCACAGCCCGAGCTATGCGCGACTGACGTGAAGGGGAGCAAAATATGGCAGGGGACTTGTGGACCCGAATGCAGGACACTGAGGCGGAGTCAGATGAAAGGTCAAACCCATGGATAGGTACATTTATTGTTTTCTGAATTTGTATGTTTAAATATACAAATGATACATTATCTACTTAAAATATGCGTTAATTTACATAGTTTTCCAGAATAAAAATCTAAAACAAAGTGCTTAAAGTGTGTGTTTACCTCCTCAAATAAATTAACTTAGCCCCAGCCAGATCCATATTTAGAGGTAAGTTAGCAAGCTAGTTTAGAGTTAGTGGTAATGTATAGCTGGTTACTGGTTAGATAACGAAGCGACCTTGGGTTCCCTGAAAGGTGCTATATAAATGCAAGTTATTATTATTATTATTATTATTATTATTATTATTATAACTAGCTAGCTAGTTTTTTCTACCATAAATCATCTCCTGAAGCCACAACCATCTCCCACTACTGAGGCTACAGAGCAGCGATGTAACAGCTTCATTGACTTTTTCAGATCCAAGGTCAACAACATTCGCTCTCTGATGCCCAGCTCTTCCTCTCCCTCTGCTACCAACCCCTCGCCTGGGAGTTTGCCATCTCTCCCATGTTTCACAGAGGTTCAACAGAGCCACATTATGGAAATCCTTAGAGGAATGAAATCATGCACTTGCGCCCTGGACCCCATTCCCACTGCTCTGCTCAAGTCATACACCAACCTTGCCTTCCTGTCCAAGGTGCTAGTGAAGGAAGTTGCTTCCCAACTCCAGGATCACCTCAAACACAACAACCTGTTTGAAAGATTTCAGTCAGGCTTTCGCTCAGCCCACAGTACAGAAACGGCTATGCTAAGGGTGACGAATGAACTGCTAATGACATCCTCCTGGACCTGACAGCAGCATTTGACATGGTGGATCACACTATCCTCCTAGAGCGCCTCCACACCACCATTGGACTCTCAGACTCTGCACTGAAGTGGTTTCAGTCCTATCTCTCTGGCAGGACTGAATACGTCTCACTGGGAGGATGCAAGTCCAGACTTCTCCCTGTTACCTGTGGTGTTCCACAGGGGTCGGTTCTCGGCCCCATCCTCTTCATCACCTACATGCTCCCCCTCGGTCGTGTCATCACCAGATATGGGATGTCTTTCCATTGTTATGCTGATGACACACAGCTCTACATTAAAACTACCCCAAGCCCCTCTGCAGCCATGTCATGTCTCACCACCTGTCTTGAGGAGATAAAGGCATGGATGAACAACAACTTCCTTCAGTTAAACAGTAACAAATCCGAAGCTCGTCTTGTTGGCACCCCACACCAGGTTCAGTCTTCGCCCATATCACAGCTCACCTTCAAGGGTCAAGTCATCCTCTTCTCCTCCTCAGTTTCAAATCTGGGGGTTAGGTTTGACTCTCACCTGACCTTCAGTGACCATATAAAACACCTGTGCAAAACCTCCTTCTATCATCTCAGAAATATTTCCAAACTCCGTCCCACTCTAACCCTGTCAGATGCAGAGAACTTGTCCATGCCTTTGACTACTGCAATCCGATCTTCATCGGGATTCCTGGCAAAAGCATACAGAAGCTGCCATACATCCAGAACAGCGCTGCCAGGATCCTGATGAGAGTCCACAAATACAAGCACATAACCCCTGTTCTACACTCACTACACTGGCTCCCTGTCTCATTCAGGGTTGACTACAAAGTCCTTCTTCTCACCCACAAATGCATCAACGGACACGCACCTCCCTATCTACAAGAACTCATCACTCCACAAACCTCCACCCGCACCCTCAGGTCTTCAAACAGTTTGCTCCTCCAGGTCCCCAATACCAGGCTCCGCACCATGGGGGACCGTGCCTTCTGTTCGGCTCCGCCGTGCCTGTGGAACAGCCTTCCTAGCCAGCTAAGGGCAGTACAGAGCCTGTGCAACAGCCTTCCTAGCCAGCTAAGGGCAGTACAGAGCCTGTGGAACAGCCTTCCTAGCCAGCTAAGGGCAGTACAGAGCCTGTGGAACAGCCTTCCTAGCCAGCTAAGGGCAGTACAGAGCCTGTGCAACAGCCTTCCTAGCCAGCTAAGGGAAGTACAGAGCCTGTGGAACAGCCTTCCTAGCCAGCTATGGGCAGTACAGAGCCTGGACTCTTTTAAGACAGGCCTTTGACTGTTGAACTGTGTTCATTTTTGTGATTTATTTTGAGTTGTTTTACTATGTTTTTAACTTATTATGTTTTAGTTTTTTTTACTCTGTAGCACTCTGAGATTCTTTTGAATGAAAAGTGCAATACAAATAAAATGCATTATTATTATTATTTATAGTTAATAACACTTTAGTTAGCTAGCTAAACTAGCAAAGTAGCCTGTTGTGTACCCAGGCTTGAGACAGGGTTTTATATTGTAGTAATATTAATGTAACTTAATTTACATTAAATTTACAGAAGATTCCTTGTTTGTAGCCCCTCTAAGTTGTAATGAGATCTGCCCCAATTACTGCACCCTGACAATATTTTAGTTTAGAATAAGGTTGGTAATTTAATGTCAAACTAGATGTATTCCTCTATTTCAGAGACCCACATCATCAGCAGTAAGTGTAAGTCTAATGATGGATCCAACTTCAGGTGAATGCAGCAGCAACCTGCCAAGAAAGCGGCATGGACAGCATCATCCACTGCTCTGATGATGGACAGCATCATCCACTGCTCTGATCATGGACAGCATCATCCACTGCTCTGATCATGGACAGCATCATCCACTGCTCTGATGATGGACAGCATCATCCACTGCTCTGATCATGGACAGCATCATCCACTGCTCTGTCATGGACAGCATCATCCACTGCTCTGATCATGGACAGCATCATCCACTGCTCTGATCATGGACAGCATCATCCACTGCTCTGTCATGGACAGCATCATCCACTGCTCTGATCATGGACAGCATCACCCACTGCTCTGATCATGGACAGCATCACCCACTGCTCTGATCATGGACAGCATCATCCACTGCTCTGATGATGGACAGCATCATCCACTGCTCTGATGATGACTCCAACTCAAACCTGGTGTCACCCCAAAACCTGGACTTATGGAGAACTTTGTTGAGGGCGGCAGAAATCAGAAAACATCTCCCAATTTTGGACCACACCTACCACCGGACTCCATACACCTACAGCTTTCACTGCCTTGTGGGCTAAATAAATGTAACTGTTCATCTGCCTCTGCCTCAGTGTCCTGCATTCGGGTCCACTCCCGTACAGAATGTAGGCTAACACACATTTTAAATGACAGCAGTCCATACTTTAAGAGGGGATAAGGTATTAAACTACTAACAACAAGGTCCAACAAGGTCTATCACATCAAATAATAATCTAGGGATGTATAGTAATTAATTACTGTCTTTATCCAATCTGTGGTCCAAATGTTCTTTAAAGATATGCAAATTAACTCATATTTTAAGTAGATAATACATCATTTGCATATTTAAACAGAACATTTCTGAAAACTTGTAATACAAAAAATTATTGTCTCAATGTAAGTAATCAACTGGGGAAGTTTCATGGTGATATCTATTAGGTAAAATGTTTTACCCATCAAAAAGTCCCCGGCCATATTCTGCTCCCCTTCGCGTCAGTCGCGCATAGCTCGGGCTGTGCTTGTGATAGAGACATGAGCCAGGTTAGCTTTATGCGCCTGGGTCTCCTGAACACGTAGAGACCAACCCCGAGTCGATCAGAGCTTCCTACGCTGAGCTATGGTAACTTTCCCGCACCTACCGCACAATACCTCCGGAAAACCGCAAAAATTAGGCATTCATCGGTAGGGGGTAGGTGCGGTAAAGTTACCATAGCTCATCGTAGGAATCATTGATCGACTCGGGGTTGGTCTCTACGTGTTTAGGAGACTAAGGCGCATAAAGAACATGAAAAGACTCATGTCTCTATCACAACCACACCACAGCTAGGCGCGAATCATACGAAGGGGAGCAATATATGGCAGGGGACTTTTCTAGGCAAAACTCCCGTTTTGAAAAAAGCACTCCGTACCTTTACGAGGTGATAACTACTAATAAGCTGCCAATCCAAAAGGTCTATCATATCAAAACATAATCTAGGGATGTATAGGAATAAGAAAATCACATCTAGGATTTGCCCAGAATTTGGTAGTGAAAAATGGTTTGGCCCAAGGACTACAGGGGTCTAAAACAATGGGCACTTTGCTGTGGAGTGGCAGCAGCCAAGTACTTGACAGACCAAATGCATAAACATATACCAGTAATTGTGCTTTTAATCATTAAAAGCATGAATTGCTATTGGCAAAACAATCATTGTTTTAGAAGTTTCAGTAGTTTGGGTGACACATTGAAAGCATCGGTGAGGGTCAGGGTCTTAGTATGTTACATGACCAAATCTTTCAAATGTTATCATGTATGTATGCAAAAGATCTACTTGATGTGACCATTCTTCTCTGACGTCCAGGCATAACAGTGTGTGAGTGAAGTGTAACATTGTCCAAAGAAGTCAATGGGGTAGAAACACTAAGGGGTATACTAGTCTCTGAAACGGCATGGCTTGAGTTTTCTCCTAATTGGTCTTGGTGTATCACGGGGTCTGTCTGGTTGGGACACCACATATGTATGTGTGTGTTAAGACCGCACAGCCTCACGTCGTCAAGATGAAGTCCGCTATTGCAAGAGGAGATCTCAATATCCACGTACCTCTTCCACTGCTTATCCCAAATCTATTTATAGCAAACGGGTCCCGCGTTGTGACAGACGAATACTTTGACCAGATATGGTTCCTTCTCGGACCGGTCGAGTCACACTATGGGGTCGCTTCATCCAAGGGAAAATAACGCCCGAACTACCCACTGTACATACTTTGTGTTTTGTCCCCCGCCCCCACCTGTGGTGTATGTCCCCACCTGTCCTACCCGCTGTACATACCTTATGTTTTGTTGTATTGTTCTTCCCATGATGGATGTATGTTTATCTTGTAGATAGTACTAGTTATTTGTCTGTATTATCTTGTAGATAGTACTAGTTTTTTTGTCTGTCTTACATGTAACGATGAATTGAGAATCAAGGACCCCAATTGAAATAAGCCAGTGGCTTTCTTGGGTTTTTATCCTGTTAGTTGACCTTGTATGTAATATGTACTTTCATGTACCTACTTCTGCAAATCTTCTAATAAAGTTTTCAATCAATCAATCAAAAAACTAACAAACAAAAACATTCATGGCACGCGCGGATATCCTATAATGTTGACAACTCGGGCTGAAATTAAATACTCAACTTTCCTTTCAACTTCTCTTTCCGTGGTTGGCGTACTGTGTGTAACACTTCCTGTCAACTTTCGGTACACCCCCTCGCTGGCCTGCCACTCCAGTGATGTCATTGCTTCGGTCCGAGGCAAGCGCGCATAGAACAATAAATAACAATAATACCTTCATTTGTATAGAACTTTTCTAAACAAATGCTAACTGTGCTGTATATTTCTCTCTTCCAAATAACACTCGGATCCGTCGCCCAATACATTCTCCCAACGCTAATACTAAATAAGTAATACTCTTTTAGGCTACTCTATTATCTTACGAAAATAAATATAATTATGGAAGACATTTCGAAAGCAGGGAACATTAATAAAATTAACAAGCAAAGCATGGAATGTATTTGTTATCCTACTCATAACAATCATTTAGAATGAGAAAATATGATAATGCCTTCCAAGCACAAAACTTTGTATAACTCCACATTCACTCAATTTCGGCATTTTATTTTTTAAGTAGTGGGAGATCATGCAAAAAGCAAAACACACAGCAAAAGCACAGCAAAAGCGCAGGCATTTAAAGATCTAAAGGATCAGAAAAAAGGAAACAAATAAAGTAACACACTAAAACAATAACACAGCCACAAATTAAATTAACAAAGAGATAAATGGCTTAATGTGCGAAGAACAAAAGCTGGTGCTAAATAACTGAAAATAGGGATTTAAAACAGAACAATACACCCAGCTCTGGAATAAGATTATAAAATGTTTTTAACACACACACACACACACAGACCAGAGAGTCCTAGGCAGCGGTACTGAGCTCCTGGGGGAACTCAGCCATGATGTGGTGCAGCCAGACGTCCGTGTCTGTTGCCGTGTCCACCACAAAGATGGACACCTTCCTGTCCCAGGGCAGGGCTGCGTCCTGGACCGACTCCATCTGAGCCACCAGGCCCTTCTTCTCCACGTGGCTCCTGAACACGATGGAGGCCGCCTCCGACCACTGCCTCTGCTCGACACCTGGGGAGGAAGAGGCCAATCAGATGAGCCTGATCTGATCATCTGACACTGTTACATTTCCTGAAATTAGATTGAGGCGTCCAGACCACTGCCTCAACACTGGTGTTGTTGCATCCCACGAGTCTAAAAGTGCTTCCTGTCTCCTCATCCACACACTGATCTGACAGACCTGGCTGACCTGGCTGATCCACACACTGATCTGACAGACCTGGCTGACCTGGCTGATCCACACACTGATCTGACAGACCTGGCTGACCTGGCTGATCCACACACTGATCTGACAGACCTGGCTGACCTGGCTGATCCACACACTGATCTGATCGACCTGGCTGACCTGGCTGATCCACACACTGATCTGATAGACCTGGCTGACCTGGCTGATCCACACACTGATCTGATAGACCTGGCTGACCTGGCTGATCCACACACTGATCTGATAGACCTGGCTGACCTGGCTGATCCACACACTGATCTGATAGACCTGGCTGACCTGGCTGATCCACACACTGATCTGATAGACCTGGCTGACCTGGCTGATCCGCACACTGATCTGATAGACCTGGCTGACCTGGCTGATCCACACACTGATCTGATAGACCTGGCTGACCTGGCTGATCCACACACTGATCTGATAGACCTGGCTGACCTGGCTGATCCGCACACTGATCTGATAGACCTGGCTGATGAAAGCACATTGCTGTGGGGGATGGGGGGGGGGTCTAGTAAGCTCAGTGCAGATAAAGGAGGGGAAAACAGGGGAATGCCAAAGACCGGTCTTATTTATCAACCGGCAATCAATTCATCAATTTACTCTCAGCAGGGACTTCCCACACCTTCTGAAACATCAAATTCAAGCACTTTTCAAGGACTTTCAAGACTCAATTACCTCAAATTCAAGGACCCCAACACGGCATAGTTTGAGACAGATCTAGATGAGAATTTATATAATAGGAACTATACGCTCACAGACAACAATTAAAAAGAGAGGCTTGAATGTGTGAACACTAGATGGTCTGTTGCCTTCTCTACCACAGCACAGCAAAACAATATATTGTGAAATATGTGTTAAGTTAAGCAATGTGACTTATCTGCCATAATTATGTAAAACAGTCAATGTGATCAATCATACGCTCAGCTCATTTCTTTGATGATGATGATGATGATGATGATGATGTGATGAATCAGGGCCATCATATCTCAGCGTCCACTCACCAGCCAACTGTGCAGTGATGCCTTGGAAGGGTAGCTGTCTAAACTCCTCAATCAGAGGCTGCAGCTGGGTGCACCTGACTAGCTCTTGTTTTCCGTAATCCAGCTCGTACACAGACACCAGGCCGTTAGGCAGCAGCCCCTTCACCACCACCCGGTGCCAGCTGGGAAAGGTGGGGGAAGGGAGAGCGTCAGAAAATCTCCCAAAATAAACGTCATTGTTTTGTTGCCCATAACTTATCAGAAGGTATAACATAAACCAGGGGGGTATTCCATCAACGTTGCTAAAGGATAATCCAGGCTTATTTTTTCATGAGATGCATCAAAATAAGCCTCCTTCCTTTAGCGACGTTGATGGAATACCCCCCTGGACCTGTTTGTCAGAGACTAAACATATAGTGCAAGGCAACAGTTTCTAAAACCAGCTGATATTTTTGAAGGGTCAAAAATCGAAGACGTCAAATGCCTCTGGGAGTTGAACCGCATGCCCAACTGCAGATGTGGTCATGGCCTCCAGGTCAGGCTGTGTGGAGGACCGAAGCAGGCGAGAGTGGCACTGTGCCATGCTGTAAACTTGCCAGCACCACTATGTTAACGTTTCAAGGCGAATTAAACTATACATTTAGTAATGACGGAGTAACGCTCTTTGATCGCCAACGGCATCGTCGTTAAAAAGGAATGCGAAAGAGCTATGATGTTTCCTGAGTTTATTCAGCGTTTTAGCGTATTAAGGAAAATCCCCAAAACACAATTGATGTAATCTATAAACAAACCATACGGCTTTCTTTGTTGTTGTTGTTGTTTTTCTTATTCCATGCATTAGCCTACAATGAGTCTGGCCTCTGATTTGTACTCACTCTTTCTCCATTTTGGCGGCGTAGATCTCTCCTTTCCTCACATCCTCTACTCTGGTCCCCTCCTCTGTGTTGTTGTAGTAGAGGATCATCTCTCCCAACAGAACCTCCAGCTTATGCAGATCCTGCCAGGCAAGAAACACAAAGTGGCCCGGGTGACAGGCCACAGACACATAGATATCCAGGTTCTGGTCCGTCGGAGAAAGCTCCAGGAGAGGGGGCAGCCGCAGCGACTGTCCCCTGGCCGAAGTGACCCCCCTGGGGGCGACTTCGTCCACCGTCAACCCCTCTGATCCCTGGGCTGGGGTTGGGTGCGGCACAGGGCTGGTCAGGGACAGCTCCACCATCACCATCTTGGTGAGGTCACAGTCACCGCCACCAGAGCTCAGAGGGTTAGGGTTCCTCTGGCTGGGCCACTTCCACAGATCAGAGTGCGCCATCTGGTGGTTGATGCTGGTCTTCACCTCTAATGGAGTGCCATTAGAGGTGAACATGTAGATGTGAACCAGCTTGGCTTCATCCAGCTTGGAGATCTGAAGTGCAACAAGAAGGGAGAAGAAGGGTTGAAAAAACAAAAATCTGATCCAAAATTAGCCCGTCATAAAAAGTATAGATATAGGATATAGCTCCACTATAAGGATTGAAATTAGTTACACCACTGTAACTTTCTTCCTAGCAGAGCAAGAACTTCATCTTAAACGAACTGTGCATCTGAGTACATACACTTTTCAACAATATCTGTGTTTGTCCAAAAATAGATAGATATAGAAAGATAATACATGTGTTTGGCTATCATTCTCCACACTGGTTACACTATTAAGTGTGTGTGTATATATATATATATATATATATATATATATATATATATATATATATATATATGTATGTGTAATATGTCAGGGTTCCCACACCTTCTGAAACATCAAATTCAAGCACCTTTCAAGGACTTTCAAGACTCAATTCCCTCAAATTCAAGGACCCAACACGGCATAGTTTGAGACAGATCTAGATGAGTAATAGGAATTATGCGCTCACAGACAACAATTAAAAAGAGATTGAATGTGTGAACACTAGATGGTCTCTTGCCTTCTCTACCACAGCATAGCAAGACAATATGTGAAATATGTGTAAAGTTAAGCAATACAGAGATTAAGCTAAGTAAAACATTTTTGAATATATATATATATTATTTTTTTTAGAGAGAGAGAGAGAGGGGAATTCAAGCACTTTCAATGACCCATGTCTATTCTCAAAAACTTTTAAGACCGTGATTTTTTTCCTCAAATTCACAAACATTCAAGGATTTCAAGGACCCGTGGGAACCCTGTATGTAAAGATACAACTGTGTGAATTACCTTTATGCTACAGTCCGTGGAGTTGTGGACAGCAGCTCTCAGCCAGAGGAGAGCTTTAGGAGGCCAGGCTCTCCCCACTGACATACCCTCCAGACAGCACTTGATCGCCTATAATAATAATAATAATAATAATATTAACACTGGTCTGGGA
The DNA here is from genome assembly GCF_963989245.1 of Nansenia antarctica. Classification (NCBI taxonomy): domain Eukaryota; kingdom Metazoa; phylum Chordata; class Actinopteri; order Argentiniformes; family Microstomatidae; genus Nansenia; species Nansenia antarctica. Next base: position 24,382,149 of record NC_137675.1, on the reverse strand, counting down.
ACCACTGCATTAGACTTATAGCTTTTCTAGACACTCAAACACGCTTAGACACACATTATAGACACAAGAGCACACTTCTACGATGCCCAACTGAGAAGGTAACCACATTTCTTGGGGAAAAAAGAATTAGCATTTCAAAATAAGAGTTGAAGTCTGTGGGTGTCGCTTCGGCGTCTGGTGTGTGGCTGTCTCACCTGGTGTGGGATGACCATGAGCTCATGTAAGAAAGGTGTGGGGATCTCCCTTAGCTCGATGACCTCCACAGAGGCAGGGGTTCCCAGGTCAACGAACCGAATATCCAGAACTCTGCCACCACAGTGGAGGTAGGTGATCTGACACAGGAGAATGGGACACAACATAGTTTTTGAGCATGCGTGGCATTCGGTGGAGACACTACATACCTCCATGAACATATCTGGGCAAGAGAACAGTGTTGTATTATCATAGAAATCATTGAAAAATGTCCAATCTTGCTGAATAATTCAATTAATTTTAATTCTGAAAAAGGGACTCTTACAGTACCTCCACTCTGGACCATTTCCCATTGTGGCGGGCGAGGCAGCACATTCCACAAAACGGCTTCGACACCAACGACTCTGACGTGACCTGTCCCACAGCAACGGTCCAACTTCAATATAAGCTACTTACAATAAAACACAAATGGTATGCTAGTGTACCAGTCTTCATCTACCTGGGATATGAAGAAGGCTTCAATCTTCTTCAAAATGTCATTCAGCTTCACCTGCCCTCGTGAGGGCAGCTGGCAGAAGATGGTCTGATCAGTGCATATGTTGGTCACACGCACTTTCATGTACATGCTGTTGACCTACAAGAGAAAACACAAAAGCTCCACATTACACGATTCACCACAATCAGTAATTTGTGAAACCATTTTTGAATGTGTAAATGTATTACCATCGATTCTTAAAGATGTATTGTAGTCCCTATTTTTTGCTTAAAAATGTTAATGTAACATCACAATGCTCAGCAGGTACCCTTGGTTATTCCATTGGCGTTTATGAAAGTAAACCGATGAATGAAAATGCTGTAGGCTTGTAAAAAATATTTGCATTAGCTTGAGATCTTGAAAACCAGAATTTCAAATCTCTCGACTGAGATTCTAGGAGCGAAGGAAGTCCAACCTAGGGTTGGAAATTATTGTTATTTATTCAAATACATTTTTGGAAATTATTGAAATTATTCTGAAAGTTGTCTGCGCCCCCCCCCCCCCCCCCCCCCCGGCACTTAAGTTTTTACTTATTAACTGAAGCTCCTTGGTTTACGACCTAACCTGCTGTAGAAAGCAAGTCCCCGGATGATGACATGCTACCAACCTGCAGAGGGCTTGCCATGGACTGATCCTGGAGGGCGAGGAGACAGGCAGCGTTGACATTGACATCAACATCGTGCAACGTGTTGTACAGCACCACCAGTGCCCCGTCCTTCCCCAGAGTCTCCAGCAGGAGGATCTTACCAACCGCCAGGGACTCCAGAGCCGCCAGCACAGCAGGCTCTGTCATAAAGCTCTCCAGGCCTGCAGAGAGAACACCACAGACAGACATCACTCAGGAGAACAGAGCAATAGAAGAGGATGATTGCTTCATCGATACGCTCTGAAGGTCCACGCGTCAGAAACTGAGGTTTGTAAGTTACCTGCTAGGCTGCAGTTGGCAGCTTGGAATGGCAACTGGAAGAAGTCCTTGTGCAGGTGGAGGAGCCTGCTTTTGCTAACGACTTCTGAGAATCCATGGTCCACATAGTACACCTGCAGGGGCAAGATTACGCCTGGTCAGAAATGGGGGCTTGGATTTGCAGTGGACCTTTATTTAAATGTTTTGCAACGTTTATCTCAAGTACATACGTATACATACATACATGATAAGCAATGCTTACGAAATCATACAACACTGATGACAATTAAAATATTTTCATTTGATTTCCTGGAGGCTTGCTATGGGTCAAATCCTCACTCAAGACTCGGGTGCTTGAAAAGCACCCAGGAGAATGAGTAAACTGTCTATACCTGTTTAAACTGTCAACGCAGCTAAACAAACCAGTGGTCTATGGACAACCACGCTGTCTCAACACTAAAGGGACGGATCTTTTCTTACAATGCGTTTAATATGATATTATTATTATTACTACATGCCATTTAGCTGACGCTTTTATCCAAAGCAACTTACATTGCAGCGAGTGCATACATTTCATTTTCCTGTTTATATTGTCCCAGCGGGAATCGAACCCCAAACCTATGTGTTGTTAGCACCATTCTCTACCAACCGAGCCACAGAGGACCCCACAACAGACGTCCAAATCAAGCCCGAAAAAAAAACTAAACTGTGTGTATAATATGACTGATTTTTTGTGATCAATTTTTTATTTTGATTTTATGTACAAACACACAAAGGACAATGACAAAACAATTACCAAAATACACAACATTTCATACCTGCATACATTCCCCCTACCCACCCTCCCACACCTAATATGACTGATGATGATATTATCATTATAATAATATGACTGTGGTTCTTATGTTCACCCAACTGATGTTGGCATAAATAGGGTATGAAAGACTTTACCTTGACCTGACCGTCACTCGTGACCTCACCGACTTGGGCTCGGATGACCTCCTCTCCACCTTCGAACCTCACGGCAACCAGTTCCCCCACGGCAGGGTTGAGTAAGGGCTTCTGTGCGCCGAGTCGGCTGTAGAGTATCTGCATGGTGTCTTCCATCGCCTCCTGGGCGTCAGAATATTCCTTGCCTATGTACCTGAGGATCATGGTACATACACAAGGTTGGCGCAGTTTTGAAGGAACTCTTCTCTTTGGGGTCACATTTACAAAACCCCCGAATGACGTTTTGCCGCGCAGGAAGAATAACTTCACGGAAACATGCACTCAAAAACCATCTAGATCGACGGCAACAGATATATTATAGAAAGGCAAATGTACAAAAAAAAGTGAACCATCTCTTCAGAATGTTTGGCTACCACTGTGAGAAGCTCAATGACTCTGACCTTCAGAGTCATAAATACTTTATACACATCACCAGTCTCAGTTCACCTGAATGTATTTGCCTGATCCATATTTAATTTTTCGCTCCTCCTCACAATATGAACTTTGGCATCTACCTGATGATGACATCTTTGGTGCTGGCTTCCACCACCAGCACAGAGGAGTACTGCTCCTTGGGCTTAACCAGCGGGGGCACCAGGGGGCTGGCCGACGGGGGGTTGGTGGCACGGGGGACCTGCTGGGCTCTGCTCTTGTCCTCCGTGGGGAGGGCGTAGAGAATGGCCTTCTTCTTGTTGTCAAGAAAGGGGTACTCCACGGTGCACGCGTCCAGCAGCAGCAACAGGTTGTCTAGTTCGGGGAAAGGAGTCTTGAAGGTTTCCTGGAAGAGCTTGGGGAGGGTGTGGGCCCACAGGCCATGGATGTACTTGGACAGGAGCTCTTTGAGTTTGAGGCAAATGTCCGGTGGGACTGTTGCAGCCGTCTGGGAGGGGGGGGGTAGGAGGGGTTTGTGACGTTGTGCCGACAGTGGCTGATTTCGCTGGAGGGGTGATGCTGGGGGCTTTGGACAGAAGGGGGAAAACCAGTCGGTCGTCTCGTTTAGTGCTGCTGGCCCATTCAATCTGGAACACAATTTTATTTTATTTTTTATTTAACCAGGCAGGCATTGTAGGCATTTACATTGGCGGCCTGGCAAAAGACAAAAGCCTCTTAGGGGGAGGGGGGGCTGAAAAGAAATCAGGTTACATGTTAAAACAAAAGAGCACACACAACAGACAGTGGCACACATCCAAGCATTTCCAGCACAGTTAAAAGATAGAAAAATACAGACATCTCCAACACCTCCTCCACTTACATACAGTCACAGCATCAGTTATAAGTTAGGGGAAGCGGTGTCATTCTACTCATAACTCACACCAACTGCACATTTCTCATACAACTCAAATCATGATCTGAAAACTTCACATGAATTTGGCAACTTCTTCACAGGTGGAGTGCGTCTTAACACAGACTGTTCTATTCAAAACTAGTTTTGATTTAACTGCTGGGTCCTTTATATGATCTACTGTACTGTACTGTACTTACTTTAAGCATAGAGGTAAGGAGAGGAAACGTGGGCCAAAGTGTCACCTTAGTTAGTGATTGTCTACAGCAGAGACACAAGATCTCATTAACACAACCTAACTGTGATTTATGATTTATGATTTACTGTAATGACATTTCTATATCTGGGTGAACAATGGAGTTCTAACTGGTATCTGGGTATCTACCAGCCTCAAATACTCATACTTGGCATCACAGCTCGAACCGCACCTCCGACCTCTACTTCAGCAGCGTGTGTGCATGGCGGAACTGCTGCGGCTCTCATGCTTGCGGCTTCCGTACTGGCAGTGCAGCTTTAACAGCAGAGCTGCTACTACCAGCCCTATCTTTGTCGATTGAGGCATTGCATTGCATGCAGAAAATAATGGTGAGAATCAAAATCTCTAGATGGCGTGTCGCGGCAGCCAGCGTGAGACGTGCACCTTGCGCGCTGTATGGCTGCTCTAACCCGTTAACATGGGCGCTGAAATGAAAAGCACACGCACTGCTGAGGTAGAGGTCGGCAGAGAAATGTTTCAATACTACAAAGCGATACTAGTGTCCACCAAATGCACTTTGGCCTGCAAGAAAGTGTGTTTGAAACATAACTTTCACTCCTCTAAGCAACACTGAACCTGGGAGGCCCAAAACCACCTACATTTTAGGCATTTAGCAGACGCCTTATTCCAAAAGCGACTTACAATCAATACATTTGACTAAGCAAGTGAATCATCAATCCACCAGTTGATGGAAGAGTAATCTAGCTCAGGCCAGGGGCCTTTGGCAGTCTCAGTTCACCTGGCGCAGAACTGTGACACAACTGTGCAAACACAAGAGCTGGAACAGATTAACCTGTCATAGGGAAAGGAGCAGGATGCTGCCAAGGACCGAATGCAACGGAGAGAGCTCATTGAAGCCTTATGTCCCAAAGGGGATGAAGAGGAGTAAGGAAGTAATTAGTGATGCTCCGATCTGATCGGCACTGATCGGTATCGGCCGATATGGCCTTGATCGGTTTTGATCGGAGTTCTCAAAACGGCCGATCAAACATGACCGATCAGTTTACAAAATGGCGTCGCCAGTCTGGAAATATTACACAGTGTCGGAAAGAGACAACAAATATGCCGTTTGTAATGTCTGCTCAAAAGAAATACCTTGCGGAGGAACGCACGCAAGGTCTTTCAATACCACGAATATCATACGGCATTTGCTGCGTTCGTCGATTCGCTCAGAGAGCGCCGAAGCGCACACTGGGCTCGACGTCATAAAGGGACCGAGTGCTTTGATTGGACGAGAGGCGTTCCACGAGTGCTGGTCAGAGTTCCAGCGCGACTTCACGAGCGTAGTGTAGGTAGTGTTCACCGACGTCATGTGACCCCGCGAGCAGGAAGTCACTTGGCCCATAGCAACAACAACTATTAGCGCGTGAGTTTTAGGTCTTCCTCTGTGCACCTTGCACAAGTGTAGATAGCGAGCGACTTTTCAGCAGCAGGACATATTTTAGATGATAAGAGGAACAGGCTGAGTGCCAAAAACGCTGAGATGCTTGTATTTCTCAAGGCTAATCTGCCAGTGATGCTGCTTAATCAGAAGTAAGGTTTGAGTCTGAAATCTCCTTAGGTGCAATGTTTTGTTTTTTTGTTTTATTGATTATTGCTGACTTGCTGTCTTATCTCCTCCTAAATATGACTTGAAACTGACTGACTTGAAACAGTATTTTATATTTGGCTATAGCCTGTTTATGTTGCAGTTTAGTTTGGGTATGTTTATTGTTCCTCAGGAAAGCTACAGTTACAGTATAAGCTCCAAGTTCTCTAAGAGCCCCTAGTTCCTCTCATTCGAGTGGAATGTTGCACATTTGATGTGACAGTGTACATTTTATTTATTATGATTTTTATTTTCACATTTTATTTGTTTTTCCTGAAGTAAGCTACAGGTGGTTGTGAATTCAATAAAACAGATGGTCGTCAATTCATGATACTTTCTCATCTCCTAATTTCATTTAAATACTTAATATACAATGTCAATGGTGTTAAGAATAATTTAAAACATAAATAATGCTACACAATAAATAGAATGCTTCAATTGCCATTTTCGACGCTGTGATCGGTGATCGGTGATATCGGATCGGCAGATCACTGATTCCAATTTTATGAGTTAAAAAGTCAGAATTTCTTAGATTAAAGTCAGAATTTCTGAGAAAAAAGTCAGAATTTCTGAGATAAAAAGTCAGAATTTCTGAGAAAAAAGTCAGAATTTCTGAGACTCCACTTAACTTTTGGCCCTGAAAAGTGGGCTGACCTTATTTATTTTAGAATAGAACTTTGTTGTCCAACCAAAGATGGACCACTGTTTGGGGCTCAGCTCAGGCATTAGACACTTGTAGGACTACATGGGGTCGGTCTTCTGGTTCTGGTGTGTTCTGACCTGTGTGCCACTGTGTTTGTCCAGAGCGGGTGACTGGCAGAGAGCTGGGTGTGTGTCAGGGGCATCCCTACGGCCCCATCACTGTCATCCCCTCCCACTCCCCCCGGACAGCCTGAGGTACAGAGTGGGACCTGGAACCCTCTCACTGACGCTACTGCTTATGTTAAGGTCACCATGGTTACGCGTCGTTGGCTTTGAATGTTTAAAAAAAAAAAAAAAAAAACGGAATTAGTTGTTGGATGATCACATGTTTCTTTGTGTTGTGTGTTGTTATTCTGCCAGTTGTGTATGTCTGCTGTGTGTTTCAGGCACAATTTTACCAAAACTGTTGTGAATACATAAATAATAAAATGGTATTAATTTAAAGCTATGAGAAGTTAGTAGTAGTAATTCTGTTATCTTAAATACAAGATAAAAAAGAATACAAGATACTTTCATTTTCACACCAACCAGTTTGTGGATTTAGTTTTCATGGGAGCACCACATTCACATTCACCTTCACCTCACCATGAGAGCAGACAGTCCAGCTGAGCTGGAGGGGTGGGAGGTCAGTGTGTGTGTGTGTGTGTGTGTGTGTGTGTGTGTGTGTGTGTGTGTGGCTCTGGAGATGAGTGGTTCAGGGGGTCAGTGACAGTGTGTGTGTGTGTGTGTGTGGCTCTGGAGATGAGGAGTGGTTGAGGGGGTCAGTGTGTGTGTGTGTGTGTGTGTGTGTGTGTGTGTGTGTGTGTGTGTGTGTGTGACTGGAGATGAGGAGTGGTTGAGGAGGTCAAGAAGAGTCAGAGGGAGGATAGCCCGGCCCCAGAGGGAGAATGAATGAATGAATGAATGAATGAATGAATGAATGAATGAATGGTCTTTATTGTCATTAATACAGTACAGGTACCATACAACGAAATTTAGGAGGGGGGGCTCCCCTGGTGCTTGGAAAAAGACTAAAAACAAGAGAGCCAAGGGTAAAATAAACAAGGGAAAAGAGCTGGTTGACATAAATAAAGGCTATGTAGTATGTACACTATCTACTATACTATACTACTATACTATACAATAAAACACTGTGCTGTACTCTACGCTATGCTATAAATGTAACTTTTCCTATATCTGAACCTTATGTACACAAGGGTTGTCATATTGCACATAGTATTGTTGCACATTCATTTAAAGTGTCGCAGTTAGCAGGTTTGAAATGTTCACAGTTGTATTTCAATATTGCACTTATGTTTACAATCTAGTAGCTGCCATCAAGTTGTCTAGATTGCCCAGGGCCTAGAACCTAGGTATTTGCTGTGTTCAGGGCCTGAATGGCCCTAGGGTAGAAGCTGAGTTTGTCCGTGCGAAGAGGGAGAAGAGGAAGAAGAGGAAGAGGAGGAAGAGGAAGGAGAGGAAGAAGAGGAAGAGGAGGAGCCCAAGGCTGGATGCTGCTTCTGTGAGTCTGCTGACGGGAGAAGGCTGTAGGGTTGATACTGCACGAACCAGCTAATCCTCAACATTACTACAAGCATCAATACACTAGGAGACACAATGTAATCCTTGAAAAACCATGAAGTCTGTGTTAAGTTAATGTCTCTCTCCCTCCCTCCCTCCCTCCCTCTCCCTCTCCTCCTCTCTCCCTCTCTCCTCCTCTCTCCCTCCCCTCCTCTCTCCCTCCCTCTCTCCTCCTCTCTCCCTCTCCTCCTCTCTCCCTCCCTCTCTCCTCCTCTCTCTCTCCTCCTCTCTCTCTCTCTCCCTCTCCTCCTCTCTCCCTCTCTCCTCCTCTCTCCCTCTCTCATCCTCTCTCCCTCCCTCCCTCTCCTCCTCTCTCCCTCTCCTCTCTCCTCCCCTCCCTCTCCTCCTCTCTCCTCCCCTCCCTCTCTCCTCCTCTCTCTCTCTCTCTCCCTCTCCTCTCTCCTCCTCTCTCCCTCCCTCCCTCTCCTCCTCTCCCTCCCTCTCTCCTCCTCACTCCTCCTCTCTCTCTCTCTCTCTCTCCCTCTCCTCTCTCCCTCTTCTCCTCCGTCTCTAGTGGCTGTCTTCAGGAGCATGGCGTCGGCAGTCGGCAAGGGGCTGTGTAAGGGGCTGTGTGAGGGGCTGTGTAAGGGGCTGTGTGAGCCCTTCAAGAAGGCCTCAAAGACCCAGAAGACACCTGAATGTCTGATTCACTAAATGTGTTTCAAAAAATGTAATTAAATTCTGTGCATTCAACCTAATGTATTCCTTGTAATTTTAATTAATTTAATTTTGCCATTTAGCAGACGCTTTTAATCCAAAGCGATTTACAATTACGAATTACAGGGACATTCCCCCTGGAGTAACTGAGGGCTAAGTGCCTTACTCAAGGACACACTAGTAGTGGTGTGGTTTCAGGCGGGATTTGAACTCACAACCTTCCGATCACAAGTCCAACTCACTATCCACTAGACCACCACTACCTCTTGTCTTTTGTAATTTCACAGTTGGATTTAATCATCCACATTACCAGAGTGATTCATTGACACCGAATAGGAAATACGCCTACATTTACTGCTCACAGCCACCAGAGGGCGCTACCACTACACCATTGTGTGTCTATAAACATAATTATTTCATGTGTTTCTACCAACATGTTTTAGTAGGAGATGGCAATTAGAACGTATTAAGGCCTACATGTCTTAATAACCAGGGTTCCCTTTACAGTTTTTTCTCAGTCGCTTTGGTGCATTTCTCACATCACTATTAACATTTGCACCACAGTTAGTGCATTTCTCAGAACAATTAGTACAAACTGCAAAACCTAGGTGTTAACCTGCAAAAGCGTGTCACTTGCTCAAAATGGATAGTTAATTCCTCAAAAGCAAGTCTTCATGTCAATGAAAGTGTCAGTGTCATAAAAATGAAAAGTCCTGACACCATTGTTTATGAACAAGATAGTCAAATGGCTTTGTCATGTTTTCATTATGACAGTTCACTCACTGTAAGTGTTTTCCAATGCAAAAAAGTCAGATCTTGGTGACACTACCTGAAAATGCTCAAGACAGTACTATACACTATTTGCACAGCCATTTGAAATCTACAGTGGGTTACACATTACTGTATTTAGTGAGGTAAATTAGTACAAGACGCTGAATAGTTATGTTTCACATTTTTACTGCATATGCTCTTTGCAATTCAAATTCGTTCACAGCATTGTGCAAAAGAAAAATACAAACTTATTTACAACAAACATAAGAAACACCCTTTGGGTAGAGCTGTGCACAACTGTAAACAATATTGCAGTACATATTGGACATACAACATACACAGTACTGTAAATTATTCATTCACATCCAGACGTTCCTGTCTGTCTGGCCACATATTTTCATCAACATCACAGCGAATATCCTCCCTGGCAATGCAGCGAGGAAAGTATCTCCTTGAGTGCCGAATCCACCCTCTGCAGGGCTGTGCTGTGATGTCATCACATGCTGCATCCATGGCCGCTAGCAAGGCCATTTGGGTATGTGGATGCCGGTCATATACCTTCCACCTCCAGGCAGAGAAAAACTCCTCTATTGGATTCAGGAATGGGGAGTAGGGAGGGAGATATTCCACCAGCATCCTTTCATGTGCTGCAAACCACTGTCTGACCAGATCTGAGTGGTGAAAACGCACATTATCCCATACAACAACATACTTGTTCAGATGGTCTCCATTTAGACCCCTCTCATTCTCAGGGATTATGTCCCTGTAAAGAATGTCTAAAAAAGTCAGCAGATGTTGTGTGTTGTATGGACCAAGACAGGGTATATGGGTGAGGACGCCGTTTTCTGAGATGGCTGCACACATTGTAATATTCCCTCCTCGTTGGCCTGGGACATCAATGGCTCTCTGTCCAATGCGATTTCTTCCACGCCTTCTACCTTTTGCCAGATTGAAACCCGCCTCATCAACGTATATGAATGTGTGCAGCGGTTCCCTGGCCTCCACCTCCAGTACATGCTTTATCCCAGAATAGAGAGAGAGAAAAAAACTATTACTGTAAAACTTTTCCTGTGTAACATAATGCATTTTGGACAACGTATTGTACAGTATGAATTGTAATGTAAGTGTACTGCATGGCACTACACAAAGTAACCAGTTTACAGTACTGGACATTAGAGTATGCATAGAACACTTAAATGTTTTACCTGTACATACTGGTGACGGATCTCCTTCACTCTGTCGCTGTTCCGTTCAAATGGCACATTGTACAATTGTTTCATGCGCATTTCATTTCTCCTGAGCACTCTGTCAATTGTAGCGATTGAAACAGATTCAATATTCCCAAAGATATTGTCATCCTCTATAACAGCGCTTTGTATCTCTCTCAACCTTATGGCATTGTTTGCAATCACCATTGCACAAATGGCTTCCTCTTGTTGTGGAGTAAAAAGGGGCCCTTTTCCACCTCTGCAAGGTTGTCTTGCCTTGTCTTGTCTATGTGGTGCAGAGTAAAATGACAGTAATGTACAGTAAACATGAGATATACTGCTTTAACCCATATTACTGTAGTGTACAATAACAGTGCTTCCCACTTGTAAAATGCTGCAGTACAGTATCATACTGTAAATATGGCAAATCTTTACTGTAACACTACTTTACACTACAGTACAGTAAATATGTGCTGCAGTAAAGCTGTAAGTCTAAATGTAAAATGTAAAAAGTGACAAGTTCTTGTCCCACTGTAAGCTTCATGTATGACACAATGACAGTAGTGCAGTGCAGATTTAGTGCTGAATTACTGTCCAATATACACACCTGTTCTCCTGACAAAATGCTTGAATAATTGAATTTACAGTGGTTCTCCCAACATTTGGCTGCACCCTTCGGCCAGCCTCAGCCATTGTGAGGCCGTGATTGACAACATGGTCCACAATTGCCCTAATTTCATCAGGAATCTGCCTATGTACTTGGCCTCTTCTTCCTCTTCCTCCCCGCATCCTCGCCCCTCTTCCACGATGCTGACCGTCTATTTCTGTGTCACAGTATTGTCAAAATGGTACACACTATGTCCTGCTCGGTTCATATATGCTTGCCAATTGAGGGTTCATGGGACTCAGCTCTGAGTGACTGTGGAGAAGTGGCTTATCATTGGTTACAATCAATGCTTCACACACTCCTCCTCATCAGTGAAAGCTGAGAGAAATAGTTTTTTCAGGAAAAAATGATAAAGAAATGTATAGAATTTGCTTGACAGATTTTGACAACTTGTTCAACATTTTGGGATGTAATGACTCAAGCAATGAAATGAGGACTATTAGTTTTATAGGGAATGACTATTAAGCATCCAAAAGTATAGTTCATTTTGACTGACATGACATAAGCAAATGATAATGTTATAAAACAGCAGAGAATTGTATGACAGCAATTGATGCATGTCCAAAAGCATTTGCAATTTGTTTGAAGGAATGAGAAACTGCTACTATGATGTGCACAAATGACTAAATGTTGTGGAGGTTGAACTAACAGTTATGATAATTTCAATTCTGATCAGAGAAATGCACCAAAGCAATTGAGAAAAACTGTAAATAAATATGAAAAGGTGTTCCTGTGGAAAGGCTATCATATATTAAGTTACTTATATTGACCCTATAAACAATTTAGTATAGGTAAGGTTTTGCCCTCTCTGATGGTACCCATATCTGGTCTGTCCCATAGACTATCAAGGAAAACCCCCATTTCAAAGATACAGGGCCTGAACATGTTGTAATCTGTGTATCTGTAATCTGTTGGTTTTCATCTCTAGCTTTTGCCCTAATCAGCAAACCTAGAGGTTACAAATGTAACACAGGTTCTCTGAAGGAGATAAGGGAGACCCTCACAATGGGACACGCATTCTGTATACCTATTCACTGAAACCCTCAGAAACCCTCTTCACTCACACCTGGACAAGCTGAGGAAGCCTGCAGGCACGTAGCCCCACCTAGTGCCCAGCCTATAAAGGCTTATGCATAACTCATTCAGATAGATAGATATACTGTGTGTATATATATATATATATATATATATATATATATATATATAGATAGATAGATAGATAGATAGATAGGTAGGTAGGTAGGTAGGTAGGTAGGTAGGTAGGTAGATAGATAGATAGATAGATAGATAGATAGATAGATAGATAGATAGATAGATAGATAGATAGATACACAAATGGACAAAAGTATGTGAACACAATTATCATCTGGGGCTGTTTTCATGGTTTGGGCTAGGCCCCTTAGTTCCAGAGAAGGGAAATCTTAATGCTACAGCATACAATGCGATTCTACAGAATTGTATGCTTCCAACTTTGTGGCAACAGTTTGGGGAAGGCCCTTTCCAGTTTCAGCATGACAATGCCCCCATACACAAAGTTAGGTCCATAATGACATGGTTTGCCGAGTTTGGTCTGGGAGAACTTGACTGGCCTGCACACAGAGCTCTGACCTCAACCCCATCAAACACCTTTGGGATGAATTGGAACGTTGACTGCAAACTAGTCCTTCTCGCCCAACATCAGTGCCCGACTTTATTAATGCTCTTGTGGCTGAATGGGAGCAAATCCCCGGAACCATATTCTAAAATCTAATAGAAAGTCTTCCCAGAAGAGTGGAAGCTACAGTACAAGGGGGGGGGGGGGAAGTAGACTCTTAGGAGACACAGTATAGGCTAGATCCTCACAAGAATCAGATAATAACACACAAAATGTGATACGACGTAGCCTACGTCACGTATAGGGTCTATACTTCCTCAACATGTCTAAATGGTTTACTGCTGCTTTATTGACTGTGCGTCATTGTGCCTTGACTGTGTAGAATGACCTTGGAATATGAAATATGAAGACAAAAGCTCTAGTGTCGTATTGATTGGATCCTCTAATGAGCTCCTCAGTCTGGATGTGTTTTACCTGGAGTTGTAATTAACTAAACACCGTTAGGCGACAGGCCCACTCTCAAGAGTCATGGTCATTATTATCCCCCTCAAACAGTCTCAACCCTCCGATTCCTGGGGGTGCACATGCAGGATGACCTGACCTGGAAGGACAACACAAAAGCCACCATCAAGAAGGCACAACAGCGGCTATACATCCTGAGAGTCCTCAGGAAGGAACACAGCAAGCAGGAGATACTGGTGACCTTCTACCGCGGCGCAGTGGAGAGCATCCTCACCTACGGCATCTGCAACTGGTTCTCCAGCTGCACAACCGCGGAGAGAAATGCGCTACAGAGAGTCGTGAGAACAGCACAGAAGATCACCGGCGCCCCCCTCCCCTCTCTGGAAGAGCTGTACAACACACACTGTCTCAGGAAGGCCTCCAAGATCTCCAGGGACCCAACCCACCCTGGGTACGAACACTTTACCCGGCTGCCCTCGAAAAGGCGGTTCAGGACCATGGCCGCAAGGACAAACAGACTGAAGAACAGCTTCTACCCCAGGGCCGTCCAGGCCCTGAACACAGCAAAGACCTAGGTTCTGGGCCCTGGACAGTCTGGACGGATTGATGGCAGCTGCTGGACTGAAAAAATCAGGTGTAGTGCTGAGGCACAAATATGTACATTTCAAGCCTGCAAACTGCGACACTTTAAATAAATGTGCAATAACACTATGTGCAATATGACAACCCTAGTCGTCTATCTGTACAGTATAGTATAGTGGATAGTGTACATAGCCTTTATTTATGTAAACCAGCTCCTTCCCTTCTTGTGTTTTTTTAAAGTTTTTTTTAAAAGTTTTTTTCTTTCCTAACACCAGGGGAGTCACCCCTCCTAAATTTCGTTGTTTGGTACCTGTACTGTAGCAATGACAATAAAGACCATTCATTCATTCATTCAGATCAGGCATCTCAGTCCAGTTAGGGTGTAGTAACATTCTTCTACCACTGAGTGGCGCTGTCACCCTACAATGATAATAAATCTCTCAGCGACCCACGCAATAATGTATCAGAAGTTCTGATTCAGAACGTATCACTACATAATCTTGTAGTCACAATGTTTTAACATTCCGCACATAGTCAAGTTCACTCACAGAAGTTTTGACCTGCCAGAATATACTCGACTCTCTACCGAAATCCGTTTGTCACTGCGTTTTATTAGTAGGGGAGAGCGAGGTAATGTGGGACACCGGGTAATGTGAGACACCCCCTGTATCTAGGCAACGGAACACATTTGTGGTCATGTGACCATTATGTTTTCAAGCCCCTCCCATTCCCCCCTTGCCAGGAAGGAGAAGTTGGTGCTGGTGCTGTGGAAAGTATGTTTTTACACAAAAATGTGTTTTTTGCATGTAAAAGTAAATTTTCTTGCTGTGAACTTAATCAACTGTTGTGTCAAAGCAAATTGATTCAGGTAGAAAAACGTATATCATACATGTTGATGAACTTCCAACACATAAAACCATGTGATTGATGCTAGTTGAAGATTAGCCTAAATTGCTAAGAGATGTTGTTTTTTCTAAAAAAAAGGTGGCTGTGGGGTAAAGTAAGACAAATGTTATGGTGTAAAGTGCGACACTGTCTCACTTTACCCCACCATGAAGCACAAGTTAAGTTTAGTCTTAAACATATTTTAGTGTAATATTACATAACATATGTTTTATTTTTTATGTCATAAACATTGTAGAAAAGACATCATGCCAAGAAAGTACATCAGGAAGACAACCCGGGGCCAAACAACCCTAGAAGAGATGGGGAGTGCAGCCGCTGAGGTCATGCAAGGAAAGAAGTCCTTAAGAAAAGCTGGAAGGGATAGAAATATTGACAAGACAACCCTACAAAGATTCATAAAGAAAAAAGAGAAAGGGGAAGTTAAATCAGTAGCCTGGGGTGCAGTAGCTGAGGCAAAGAGAATTTTCACAGATGAGATGGAAGAGGAGCTTGCCAAACACTTGAAACAACTCGCTGACCAGTTCCATGGCCTTGCTCTAGTTAAGTGCCGTGAACTGGCATTTGAATACGCAGAGAGAAACAATATCCCTGTCCCTGCCAATTGGACAGAGAAACAATGTGCAGGTAGGCTAGGGTGTGCAAGAGATCACGTGATTCTGTAGGTTAACTTAGGCCAACTGATCTTGCCACAAAGCTAAAGATGGCCGCGCGCTTAGACGCTGCAGCTGGAGTGGCTTCCACACTGGTGTTTCATTGTGTTTTTAAGTACATTTGTATGTACACTTTTTTTTTAGTACTTATAGGGAACAGTTGTGTATATAGTACCTACAGCAGGCTCGACTTATTAGAAGTCGGCACGCAAAACGACAAGATAGTTACGGCGGAGTTTCTGGAGCAATACAGGATTAACAAAGAGATCGCCCGTCTACCGGGAGAACCGTGGTTCACAGTTCCCTCCCTGAGGCGGAAACGCCGGCGCCGAGACCGTAGGAAACGACGAGGCCGCCGGGGAGGCCTGCTAGCAAGATTAAGACGTAGCCCAAACAAACCAGCTTTGCCAAGTATTTTCCTCTCCAACGTCAGATCCCTGACGAACAAGATGGATGAACTGAGACTACAGGTTGCCAAAAACAACATCGTAGGGGATAGCTGTGTGATTATTCTGACCGAAACCTGGCTAAATGACAACATTGTGGACGCAGCTGTTAGCTTGGAGGGGCGCACGCTACATCGCGCTGACCGAACGGAGCTTAGCGGAAAGTCAAGAGGAGGTGGGATCATAATATCGACGAAGGATAGCTGGTGCTTAAACACGAAAACTGTAAGTAGCCACTGCTCCCCAGACCTGGAATACTTGACTGTTAAATGCCGACCCACATACCTCCCGAGGGAGTTTAACGCGGTGCTAATAACATGTGTGTATATAGCGCCTAGCGCAGACAGCAGCCTAGCATTGGCGCGACTATATGAAGTCATCAGTGGCCAACAAAGCACTGATCCACAGGCTATTCACATCATAGCGGGGGACTTCAATCATGTCGACCTGAAGGCAGTACTACCCAAGTTCTATCAGCATGTGAAATGTGCAACGAGAGGAGAAAAAACACTGGACAAAGTATACACCAACATCAAACGTGCTTACAAGGCTAGTCCGCTAGCTCATCTAGGCATGTCTGACCATGTGTCAATCCTCCTGATTCCTGCATACACTACCATGGGGAAAAGTGCTCCCATCACCACTAAGACTGTCAGAACCTGGCCAGAAGGGTCCGCTCCACTGCAGATCTGCCTAAATGACACCCTATGGCAGGAATATGAGCATGAGGACCTGGAACAGTACACGTCGTCGGTTCTGAACCACATAGTGAACTGCACCAACTCAGTCACCGTGGACAAACGGGTCCGGGTCTACCCCAACACGAAGCCATGGATGACTGGGAAGGTCCAAAAACTGATCAACGAGAGGGACAACGCCTTCTTCGCAGGGAAGAGCACACCGCTGTACAGCTCCACCAGGGCCAACCTAAAGCGCGGAATCAAAGCGGCCAAGGCAGAGCACAGAGAGAAGATTGAGGAATGCCTCCTGAGCAACGACTCCAGGCGGATGTGGCAGGGGGTTCAACAGATGACAAACTTCAGAGCCAACAGGCTCACAGCCGCAGAGGACGACCCCCTGCTGGCGGGAAAGCTGAACACCTTCTACGCCCGGTTCGACGAGGGGCGAACGGAGGTAACCGCAACACAAACACCACTCTCTCCAGCTCTCAGCAGCCTCACCCTCACAGAGCATGAAGTGAGACGCGTACTGAAGGCGGTGGACCCCAGGAAAGCCTCGGGGCCGGATGGCGTCCTGGGACGGGTGCTGAGAGACTGCGCCGACCAGCTGGCCGGGGTTTTCACCAACATCTTTAACCAGTCCCTGTCCCAGGCCACCGTCCCACCCTGCCTGAAAACCTCAACTATCATCCCAGTCCCGAAGAAAAGCACGGTGAGCTGCCTAAACGACTACCGCCCGGTGGCACTCACACCAATCATCATGAAGTGCTTCGAGAAACTAGTCCGGGCCCACATACTCACACGCCTCCCGCCCAACCTGGATCCATACCAGTTCGCCTACAGAGCCCACAGGTCCACAGAGGACGCCATCGCGACGACTCTCCACGCCACTCTATCCCACCTGGAGAGGGGAAACAGCTACGCGAGACTGCTCTTCGTGGACTTCAGCTCCGCCTTCAACACCATCCTTCCAGACAGGCTAGTGACCAAACTACTAGACCTGGGTCTATCACACTCTATATGTGCGTGGATCAAGGACTTCCTGACCGACCGCCCCCAGAGGGTGCGGGTGGGCCCCCACACCTCCACAGCCCTCAGCCTCAGCACTGGGTCCCCCCAGGGCTGCGTGCTAAGCCCCATCCTCTACAACCTCTACACCCACGACTTCACCCCCGTCCACCCCAGCAACTACATCGTAAAGTTTGCAGACGACACCACCGTGGTGGGATGTATCTCGGGGGGGGACGAGGCGGCGTACAGGGATGAGGTAGAGCAACTGAGCAAGCTGTGCAAGGTTAACAACCTGCTGCTGAACAAGTCAAAGACCCAGGAATTCATCGTAGACTTCAGGAGGAAAAAGTCCGAGATCCAGCCCCTGCTCATCGACGGAGAGAGCGTGGAGAGAGTCTCAACCCTCCGATTCCTGGGACATCACATGCGGGATGACCTGACCTGGAAGGACAACACAAAAGGCACCATCAAGAGGGCACAACAGCGGCTATACACCCTGAGATGCCTCAGGAAGGAACACAACAAGCAGGAGATACTGGTGGCCTTCTACCGCGGCGCAGTGGAGAGCATCCTCACCTACGGCATCTGCAACTGGTTCTCCAGCTGCACAACAGCGGAGAGAAATGCGCTACAGAGAGTAGTGAGAACAGCACAGAAGATCACCGGCGCCCCCCTCCCCTCTCTGGAAGAGCTGTACAACACACGCTGTCTCAGGAAGGCCTCAAAGATCTCCAGGGACCCGACCCACCCTGGGAACGTACACTTTACCAGGCTGCCCTCGAAAAGGAGGTTCAGGACCCTGGCCGCTAAGACAAACAGACTGAAGAACTGCTTCTACCACAGGGCCGTCCAGGCCCTGAACACAGCAAAGACCTAAGTTCTGGGCCCTGGACAGTCTGGACGGATTGTATGGCAGCTGCTGGACTGAAAAAATCAGGTGTAGTGCTGAGGCACAAACATGTACATTTCAAGCCTGCAAACTGTGACACTTTAAATAACGTGAAAAAATACTATTGTGCAATATGACAACCCTAGTTGACTATCTGTGCAGTATAGTACAGTGGATTGTGTACATAGCCTTTATTTATGTAAACCAGCTCCTTACCTTCTTGTGATTTTTTTCTTTTTCTAAAAGTTTTTTTTCCCCCTTTCCTAACACCAGGGGAGCCACCCCTCCTAAATTTCGTTGTTTGGTACCTGTACTGTAGCAATGACAATAAAGTCCATTCATTCATTCATTCATTCATAAATCTTATAATAATGAATTCTCTACTCTTTAGGAGAAGATTGGTTTAGCAGATTCTTAGCACGTCGCCATCTCTCTGTCCGAACTCAGTTTAACTACCTGCTGCAGATGATCCACTCGCTGATGCTAATCCATCCACTCCGCCTGGTCCTCATGGATGTGTCTCGCCAGCTGACTCAGATGTGCCATGTGTTCCCAGCCAACCTGGATATGTGTCTCCTCGTGAAATCCTACCACTTGTCCAAATGTCCCCCCAGAGCACAAATCAAAAGAAAGCGTGTGAAGACAGCCATCCTAACTGATACTCCAGAGAAGCAGACAATAGAAAAGGCTTATGAAGAGAGGCAAAAGAAACTGGCAGGGAAAAAGCAAAATAGCAAAGAAAAGGGAAAACCGAAAAAGAAAGCACCCAAAAAGAAAATCATAGATAGCAGCTCTGAGGAGAGTGATATCGCAGTCCCACTTGATGAGGAGTTTGACGAAGAGAGCTCTGAGGATGAAAGAAGTGATCTTGGAAACACAGATCTGAACGTGGGTGACTTTGTCCTAGTTAACTTTGCAACCAAACGCAGGAGTGTCCGTTACGTTGGCATGGTTGAGAAAGTTGAGGATGACGAAATACTTACACAATTCCTCAGAAGAATCCCGGGAAACAAGAAAGTGTGGGAGAGACCCACGTTTGCTTTAAAAGACAATGATGTGGCACATGTTCCTAAAGGTGATGTGGTGAAGAAGCTGCCTCAACCAAATAGGCCTGGAGGAACCACACGGAGAGAGCAACTCTTCACCTTTCCCTGTAACCTTCAGGGCTGGAATGTAGAGTAGGCCTTGTTTAAGAGTATGAGGCTGATGTTCTAATCCAGGTGGGTCTAGCCTGTGTCCTGAGTCCCAGGCTGTTCTAGCTGTTTCTGATGGTCCTATGTTCTGACCCCCAGACTGTGTACTAGCTGGTTCTGATTATGGGTCCATGTTCTGACCCCCAGACTGTGTATTAGCTGGTTCTGATTGTCCTTTGCTCTGACCCCCATACACTAGCTGGCTCTAAAGGTCCTGTGTTCTGACCTCCACACTGTGAATGTTAATTAAATAAAACATTTACAATTATATTATGTTGTATTTGATTTACTGTTTAGGTACTTTGGGTTACTTTCAAGTATTTTTAAAAATGTGCTTAATTGACCAATCCCCATGATTCTGTTACTAGTCCAACATTAGTTTTGGAATGTGTGGTTGTCAATCTAGCTGTCAGGATTCTAATTGTTACAACATGTGTTGTTATGGTAGTTGGAAAAAGTAAGTGGATCAGCTTACCCCCAACTGGTTCACTTTACCCCCTTGATTTCTCTGGTCGGTCTCAGTTTACCCCTAAGATGAGGTAAAGTGAGAAACAAGACCACTTTTTAAAAAAACAATCATATTTTCATTGCCCTTTGTCCTGAAGACATTCTGAGCATTTCCATAGCGAGAAAACATCCTGAATTAACATCCACATTACCTCGCTCTCCCCTATTCACAAGTATTCACGATCAATAACCATTATTGATTGTTCTTCATTAGGTATTTATTCCTCCAATGCATCAGAAATTACATGTTCAGTATAATATTTTTGATATGTGTCTATATTTTATAGTTACTTGCTGTTTTAACTCGTTGGTTTTTCATGTTTCTCCCTCCCTTATGTTACCATGACCACAGTTAATATGGAGGGTGGTTATGATTATGAAGCCCTATTCCACGGGGAGGTAAGTTGAAACAATAGTCAGGCACAAATGCACAGGAGATAAACTGTTAAAACTGTAATGTGTGTCTCCCTCTTTTGCAGAAAAAGCTCATGAAGGCGTTCATGTTGCTGAAACATCCGGTGGAGGTCCCCTCCTATATAACAGCTATGGACATGAGGAACTGGCTGTTAACGGAGAGGCCTTTCCTGCTGGATGAGTGAGTGATTTCTTTTTTTGTGATAATTTTTTTATTATTATTTCAGGGAATAATACAAGGGAGTGGTAACAAAAACTTAAACTCAGGAGAGAAATACAATGACAAAATTCAAGTACAAATACAAAATTCCCATAAACCTGCTGGCTATGTCTATGAAGTCTAAGATCCACCTCTGCATAATCAAAGATGAGTGAGAGATTTTATCAAACTGTATAGATAGGTTGATATATATAGCAGTCTGATACATTATTTTATTCACATGAAGGTATGATGACATGGCAGAGAAAGAGCCCAACTTACAGCTCCATCTCCTTGAACTTGTAAGTAGCCTACTAGGACAACACATGAACATGTTTACTGACATACCCAGCAATAACAGGCAGTAAATTCATTTTATTAACATATTAGTGCCCTGACTCTCCTGCAAGAAATAATGTGGAATGTTGTGCACAGCTCTGGAGAGCCGAGAGGCTCCTCGGAATGGAAAAGATGGAGGAGGAAGTCCGCAGGGAGATTCAGGATGAGCACCGCCTCTCACTGCTGATGGGCAGAACGGTATGACAACACAACACACTGCTATTTCCTGGAGACAAACCTCAAAGTGCTTGCTTGAGTCAACTCTCTGTCTGTCACATGAAGGTAACCATGGAGGGGATGGACCTGTTCCTGTGCAAGACCCGACCGGCTGCGGAGGAGGCGGTCAAGAAGATCCTCCTTCCTGTCCTCGCCTCACTCCTGAAGGAGGTCACTCTCTCCAGGGTATTTCGATTGGTTGGAGATCTCTCCCCAGAGATCGTAGAGATGGCCTATGAACATCTCCTGGCTAGGTAATACAGAAGCATCATGCCTACTGTAAATGGACTGCACTTATACAGTGCCATATTCCAAAACGCATTACAATGGAATCTCATTCACCCATTCACACACACATTCACACACCAATGGCGGCAAGGTACCATGCAAGGCGCTGGCCCGCTCACTGGGAGCGAGTTGGGGTTCAGTGTCTTGCCCAAGGACACCTCGACACGTGGCCAATCAGAGATTGAATCTCTGAACCGGCAACTTTGCGATCATTAGACGCCGGCTCTACTTCCTGAGCCACAGCCGCCCCATACTGTAAAATCTTATTTCACTTAAGAATGGCATCACAGAACAAGGCATCACATTACTGCAGTTAGGATTTTAGATAACAACATACAGGCATATATTATATTATTAAATATTATTTATTATAGATATTTTATTTTTATTTTATAGAAGTGACCTAACCCTAACCCTAACCCTAAATCCTTAACAGAGAACAGGTCAGAGGCCAAACTGAAGACCTCCACCATGGAGAAGACATGGGAGGCTGCTGCTGCCAGGGACATCAGTGGGCTGATGGAGAATGCAACTGCCTCTTTTCTCTCCCAGTCTGGAGAGGAAGTGCCTAAAAATTATGTTCTCTCTGCCATCACCAAGGCCATGGCCCAAAATATGATCCGTGCCATCGCCCTAAAGCTCACAGAGGGAGTTGAAACCTTCCGCCTGTTGAGCTTTGCTGGGCAGTCGTCTGAAGCCAGGCTCATCGCCATGGACGCGGTGCAGGATATGGACATGAGGGTGAAGAGGGTGGGCTCTCGTCTGCCGCAGATCCCCAGGCAGATCATAGTCCTGGATGCCACACTCAGGCAGCTCTTTAATGAAGTACTCCTGCTGCTCAACCAGGAGGCCTTTGTTGGCCGGGGAAGCGAGTCAGAGGCCAGTGTTCTGACCAATGACGTGAAGGCGATGGCAACCTTCTTGCCATGGGTCCAGGTGGCAGAGGTGGAGGAACTGGCGAATGTCCTCCTCCGAGACAAAGACAAGTGGGAAGTCATCAGAAATGTAATTTCCAAGCTGAAGAAGCTGGCCTACAGCAAGGAGGCGCTGAAGAGAGCAGTAGGTGACGGCAGTGCCTACAGGCACATCGCCTTTCTGGTGGGCATCGCCTTAGGGAAGTGTGTCCCAGACCAGTACGCATCCAGCCTAGAAGAGCACCGGGTGAGTTGTTTGGCGATGGAGGATGTCAACATCTTCTTCGAGCTCTTCGGAGACGACGACAGCACCACCACAGCTCTCCTGGCAGAGGTGCTGCAGAAAGAGGCGGTGCAGAAGGAGGTGCTGCAAAAGGAGGCAGTGCAGAAGAAGGTGCTGCAGAAGGAGGTGCTGCAAAAGGAGGCAGTGCAGAAGGAGGTGCTGCAGAAGGAGGCAGTGCAGAAGGAGGAGGTGCAGAAGGAGGCAGTGCAGAAGAAGGTTCTGCAGAAGGAGGCACTGCAGAAGAAGGTTCTGCAGAAGGAGGCACTGCAGAAGGAGGTGCTGCAGAAGGAGGCAGTGCAGAAGGAGGTTCTGCAGAAGGAGGCACTGCAGAAGGAGGTGCTGCAGAAGGAGGCAGTGCAGAAGGAGGTGCAGCAGAAGGAGGCAGTGCAGAAGGAGGTGCAGCAGAAGGAGGCAGTGCAGAAGGAGGCAGTGCAGAAGAAGGTGCAGCAGAAGGAGGAGGTGCAGAAGGAGGCAGTGCAGAAGGAGGTGCAGCAGAAGGAGGCAGTGCAGAAGGAGGCAGTGCAGAAGAAGGTGCAGCAGAAGGAGGAGGTGCAGAAGGAGGTGCTGCAGAAGGAGGAGGTGCAGAACGAGTTGCTGCAGAAGGAGGTGCTGCAGAAGGAGGTGCTCCAGAAGGAGGAGGTGCAGACGGAGGCAGTGCAGAAGGAGGCAGTGCAGAAGGAGGTGCTGCAGAACAGAAGGAGGAGGTGCAGAAGGAGGAGGTGCAGAAGGAGGTGCTGCAGAAGGAGGAGGTGCAGAAGGAGGTGCTGCAGAAGGTGGAGGTGCAGAAGGAGGAGGTGCAGAAGGAGGAGGTGCAGAAGGAGGTGCTGCAGAACAGAAGGAGGAGGTGCAGAAGGAGGTGCTGCAGAACAGAAGGAGGAGGTGCAGAAGGAGGAGGTGCATAAGGACTCACAACTCACCAAGGTAAAGAAAAACATTATGTGTTCATTAAGACAACACAATTCTGTTATGAAAATATAAAATCAGTGCCCTTTGCAGTGACGAGATGATGCATTAAAGTTAAGTGTATTACAAATGAGCCACGATCACAATAACATTAATGTTTTCCTGTGTAAGACACTACAGGAAATAATGTGTTGCTGTTCCTACTCTTAGACTGCTCTCCTCTGTTTGTTTACAGCCCTCAGAGCTCGTTGATTGATTGATTGAAAACTTTATTAGATTTGCAGAAGTAGGTACATGAAAGTACATATTACATACAAGGTCAACTAACAGGATAAAAACCCAAGAAAGCCACTGGCTTATTTCAATTGGGGTCATGGCTATTGATTCCAGTGGTACGTTACTTTTACTGTTAATTTTCTAAAATCGCAACGAGTTAACATCATAAAACAAAAACCCTCACACCAATCATTGTGTCTAAAGTAACAGTTGCATTAATCATTTAATAAATGGAAGAACACTCAAGTATCTTGTCCTTCCTTCCTTCACAGCAGCCTGGTCTCACACGGCAGACGTCAGAATTCGACGTTTCAGCCGGAGAACGCTCCTTCTCCACTGTCTGTTTCGTCCTCTCCCTTTGGGCCATCGCCGAAGCCCCCTTCCGCTGCCTTGATGAATTTGACGTCTACATGATGTTTTGATGTGTTTTAATATTCAGGACTGCGTTCACAACAGTATATAACCTGGCAATACTGACACACCTACAGTAGGACAGCCTACTCTTATGATGCTGCTAATACTTGGAACTCTATTCAGAATTCTCTGAAACTGGTCACTCTCCCATCACTCAATGATTTTAAGAACTTGGTTTTTCCCCTCTGTGTCACTTCTTGTAACTGTTTTTAAATTATGTTGTACATTTCTTTTGTTTGTTTTATATTTTGGTTTAATTTCTATTCTGTTTATGACTTATATTGTTGGTTCTCTTTTATTCACTCGTTGCTACTGTAAATGAGGGCAACCTCAGTAACTTACGAGTTTAAATAAAGGTTTGAATGAATGAATGAATGAATGAACACCTACAGTATATAACCTGACCCACTGCTCACCTGTAATCTGACAATACTGACACCTACTGACACATACCCAGTCCCTATACCCTATTATACTGACATACCTGTGGACTTAATTTCTCATTGTTTTCAAACACAATACAAATCTTAAGTTCCTATTTGTTAAACACAGTATAAACACAGTATAGCTATTTCTACCTCTCTTTGTTGGGTATAGTAATAGTCCAGTCAATCTGTGGTTTAACCCAGGGGAAATTGCAATAGTAATCATTCAAGTTTTTTTGTGATCCCTAGGGACAACCAAATAACATATTAAAAGTCTTAGTCTTAATATTTATTGGATCAAGGTAAATTCAGGGGTCGAAAATGTGGGTTTTTGTGCCAGGCGCAACACAGCCAGTTCATAGGATAAAAAAAGTTACTTATAGATATCACCATGAAACTTCACCAGTTAATCACTTACATTAAGACTAACATTTTTTGTATTACAAGTTTTCTGAAATATTATGTTTAAATATGCAAATTAGGCATTATCTAATGAAATATGTGCTAATTTGCATAACATTCAAAATCAGAAATCTGAACATTGGATAAAGCCAGGTTAAAAATTCTTGTTTCATCTTGTTGTCATATTAGAGTCAAGGTCCTCTATAACATTTTGCCATGTTTTTAGGAGTAAATGTTACATTAAATCAGGCTATGAATGATATATTAACAAACCCCTCTATAGCAGACCTCGGAATGTAGATAGGAATACAACTGGAAAGTTTGGTGTATGTAAGTGTTACTGAAGTGGAGATTTCTGGCTCAGAGTATGAGAAAAAACTATTTTTGAGAAAACGACCATTACCCCCTTGGGGGTACCCTTAACCCAAAATGATATAGTTTTATTTTATTTTATTTTATAGTTTTATTTTATTTTATTCAAACAAAGTCAATCAAATTAGTTTATAACACATTTATTATCATTGACATTTCTGAACATACAGAAATGTTAATGTTTTTCCATGAAAACCATGTTGCATATCATATACAGATTAAACCCTTAAATGAGAAATGAACCATATAAACCTATAAACCTATTAAAAACTGTTTTTAGACCAAGCTTGAGTTGAAATATGCCTTTACTGTAGGCCTACATGTAACCTTCACTCCATGTCCTCATCCAAATGTTGTGCCGACATATTCGCGCATACACCTCTGCATTCTGAACAGGCTACAGAGCAATCAAGTCCTTGACAACGGCATTTGCAGCGCATAGTGCCACAACCTGACTTGCAATTACAGTGCACACGCTCCAACAAGTATTGAGGAGCAGGGTCCTGATCGGAATGGATGGGAATGAGGCATGAGTCTTGGATCCTCCAGCCCCATTCCTCTGATGCGAGTTTCCCATCCATTCCTGAACCTGATGGTACACTCTGTAGCTGTGAAGCATGGCAGACGACCATGTTGGTGGCAAGTTGCAAGGGTGGATAGCCGTTTTGCTGTCAGTCACTTTAGTATAGAAACTTTTCAGCCTGAGGTCATTGGGAGAATCCATTTCGGCACCTTTGTAGATTAGTATTAGTATATTGGTATATTAGTTCATTGCCCTTTCCCCTGCAGCAGCAATTTCTTCCTTGGTAGCAGATTGTTTTTGAAAAATGCTGGCCTGTACTCTGAATGAGTCGCTTTCTCTAACCAGACACAGAGATACCCCTTTCCCAACCCCAAAGAGTCTGGATGTTGTATCACAGCCAAGCATGGCATGCGCGAATAAGATGTTGTTGCAAACAACCTGTAAGTTGATGATCAATATGGACAACTTCTTCTTTGTTCAGTTTGACTGTGGATTTGGAATCCATGGTGACTGCATGTGCTTTCCTCTTGAAGGTATATTCTGTCACCTTTTTCCCTACCATGTCTTTTAAGACCCTTCTACCAACCTCTTTTGAATGGTCCACATTCACCGCATTATGGGCTGTCACACCAGTGATTAGGTGCTGAAGGTGTTCATACCCGGCAAACGGATTTTGTGACTCCAACAATTGAAGTATTTTGATAGTGTCAGCGTTGTCTCGTGCCTGTCTTGATGCAGAAAGGTCCTTGTGCTGTTCACTAGTTTCATAGTTTACCCCTGTCACTTCTTTCATTGCATTGTTGATTTCAGATGTTGCAGGGTTGGAAAGAACCCAGACCAAACGTTGTGTTTCAGACATACTCCTTCCCTGTGTCAGTCCTCCGGTTGTTTTCATACTTCGCATGAGGGCTTGTTCTATTACAAGGTCGGGGGATAGTCCGGCCCAGTATTCGTTTGATCAACGAACAACTTGCAGACCATCTTCCTGAAATCGTTTGTAAACTTGGGGATGTGTGTCTTCTAGTTGGTGCATTTTCTGGAGGTATATGGTCAATGATTTTACATACAAGTTATGTCCGGAGGCAGCCATGAATGGCATCATGTCTGTCAGGGTATCAAGGTGCTGATCCCAATTTCCAGTTCTCTCCGATCCAATGAATGCACGGACTAGGTCGATCATCTCCATGTACTGTAGCCACAGTGCTGCTGCCGGTCATCTACCATGGTTGTCTTCTCTGCCCCCAAACGCTGAGCTATGATCTGGAGTAGTCCACTTGCATTTGTCCCGGTTGCGGTGGCAGCCATAACACTGTCATACAGATCTGAGGCTTCTGCTAGTTCCTCTGGTACTTTGGCATGGTCTGTGGATTCTCCATCTGGCTGATCAGAAACTGCGTCCTCGCTGTCATCAGCAACGGTACCATCTCGAGTCAACTCTGACACATCCTCTGAGTCCACAGCATAGTTTGCTTTGTTTGGGACAGGCAGTTTGACATGAACAGTTTTCGCTGCCAGTAGGGTGTTCAGTGCTCCATCAACCAGGAAATTACCTCGTATGGCCCTGGCAACTGCTTTTCCTTCGAGCATTTTGGGCACCGTATTTGGTGTGTACACTAGGCCCCCAGACTTCTGTACATATGGAACAATGTTAATGCATCCGACATCTGTTAGGTCCTTTGCTGTCAACTTGATACGTGGAATGATGGAAGCTTGTTCAATTCTGCGGGTGATGCATACAATAATTCCCATGCCATAGAACGTTCCATGGCCATCAATTGTTCAGATATTATGGTCAGCATTATCAACAACTTATTGCATGAAGTGCCCAGGTGTGAATCCAATCCATGTACCTCAAGTTTCTCAGCTACTGCAGCACTTCAGCCAAACCCAAGATACAGACTGTCAACTAGACATTTTGATTTTGAGAAATGTCTAACATCTGTGTTTGAACTACTTACCAATGACAGACTGGGAGTGGTGTTTTCATTGTGTATTTTTATTGAAATTACATCAATGATGCATCAAGTTGTGTTTACAGTGATATATTGTGGGGGACCAATAATATCTTTCACAGGATGGGAGTGGGGCGTGACACATGATAAGGAACATTTGTGACGCAAGCCAGTCTAGGGATAAACTAGTCACAGAAAATTAAAGTGAAACTTATTGTGTCAACAATATTTGGTTTTCTTTTTTTTTTCTCATAACACTCAACTTTAAGTTTTAAAGTAACCACTCAATATAGGCCTAATAAAGTTTAACGATCACTAAATACTTATAACGTGTGGATTGAATTCACTGTTCTCCTCTGCCTTAGGCTACTGGTAAGGGAGACTTGACTTGTAAACATAAGGCCAATGCACACGGCTGCGATTTTGTCGCACCGCCGAATTCAATTCCATTGTTTTGAATGAGACAATGCACACGGCGTGCGATGCGATTTTGTTGCACGACAACATTCGATTCTCCATTCACACCCACACACTTCGGTGGTGTGAATTGAGAATCAAATGTTGTCGTGCGACAAAATCGCACGCCGTGTGCATTGGCCTATACTCTCTTTTTTGTTCGTGTTCAAAAGCAAGGACTGTGTGATCATCTAATTATGTGTAGTTATGTGTTTTTAGCATGTTGATGTTCTCTCAGCATGTTGTGATGTTATTAAAAATGCAGTTAGATGTTCGTAGCTATGTGCCATTCTTAGCCGCTAGCTGTTAGCAGCGTTTGTTGTGACTTTTCTCCCATTCTGTGTTTGAGGTGTACCAACTTCAAATACTTGTGTCGTCTTCAATTCCTGTCCGATTTCAATGTATGACACATCATTTGAAAGCGTACAATCTGTAGTTTCAGAATATGTAAAAAACGGAGAGTTTATGTAGGCAACTGATTGATGAAAACATTGTCTGGCGTCACATTTGGCAAATAAGTGGGTGTTGGGGTAGTTGTACCCCTAATACAGGTATAAGACTTAAGAATATCCTCTGAAAAAGTGTTTTATTGGAAAGATTGACCCCCAAAACATAGGAAAAGACACCAAATATGTTGGATAGGTATACATAGGCCCTCCAATATTAACACAATTTTACCCAGATGGCGTCACTCTAAAACATTGTTTAACCTCTTTTGACCTTGAAAAAAGTATGATCCAATAAATTAATCAAGTAAGACTTTTAATATATGATGCAGGAGGGTATTAGGAACAATAAAAACTATGAAACATTACTATTGCAATTTCTCCTGGGTTGGGCCTTTTTTTTAGTTAGATTGACTGGACTATAAGTCTCTACTCCATACATGTAAACTTTCATTGTTCAACAGTTCAACGGACAATCAGTCTGTAATCACAAATTAAACGCAGTCCCCTGCATAAGTAACGGGACAGTGAAGCATTAAATGTCTGTTCTTCTTTTGGCTCTACACTCCAAAAGTTTGGATTTTAAATCAAATAAGTACGTTGTTTGTAGTATGAGGTTTCCAGTACAGATTCACAGCTTTTATTTAATAGTATTTGTGTACAAATACGTTTCACTAATCAGAAATTGCAACACTTTTTATAGTCCCCTTATTTTAGGGTATTTTAGGTAGGTATTACAAAACTACTGGGACAATTGCCTTGACAGGTGTTTCTGGTAAGTCATGTGTGTGATCATCATGTGTGGTATTCGTATTGATTCTAGGCTTTGATTCTTGCATTTGCTTCAGAGTTTGCTGAGTCTGTCAAGACGAGGACCGTTTGGATGTGTATTCCAGTCGGATGCTTTGCAACGCCTTTTTAGAGACGAACGTCCGATTTGATGTAACGTCGCGGTATATAAGCCAATAAAGCGTGTAGTCATATGATTGTAACCAATCACGTTGTTAGATCGGCAGGTAACCAATCACGTTGTTAGTATGGCGTGTCAGGGAAGGACAACAGGAAGTGAATGTCTTCAGTGTTGTCATTATTTTCTGGCCGAAACCGCTGATCTCGCACACTCATTAAACCGGTAGAAAGCTAAACCAAGCATCGGATAAGCCACGCAGTTCGAGTGAGTTGATCAGTTAGACCAATAATGACATCTGTCAATCAATGAACTTGGCTTTGTTTCTCTAGGTAATATATTATTAGCTGCGGTAGCCTAGCTTGACCAACTAACTGTATGCCAGACAGCCGAGCTAGCTAACTGTATTGAGTTACCGATCTACCTGCTGCTCAGCCACCGTCCTGAAGCTATTACAAGGTGATCCTTGGATGCAGACCTCTGGACTAACCCCCTGGAATGACACTTTTCACCAGGTAAGGAACTAGCCACTAATTTAACTTGACCTTTTCCCTGCCAATTAGCTAACCGAATGAGCTAGCTAACGCTGCCATCTCCATAATCTCTCTGGTGTCAGTGTCATAGTTGGAGTCTGGCAGGACAAACAGACACGAGTTGGCTTGCTCGGAGAGTTATTAGCTTGCTCACTGTGGCCAACTTAATTAGCTTGACAACCGATCAGCAGTTTTAGCCTAGTTACGTGTGTGCAACGATGAAAGCCAGTTCAGTTGGGGTTGTAAAATGATTGATTGAAGAAGAAGAAAAAGAAGAAGAAAATGTCATAAAATATAAATATGTTAATTTGTTAATATACAAAGTTTGGTCGTAGATGAAGATCATAAAACTATGCTGTCTGTGACGTGTCTGCAGTTGCTTTTTTTCCTCTTTTTTCCAAGAGTCGTCACAATTCGTTGAAGCCCCCCTAGGCCAGTTGTCACAAGATCACATGATGGCTATTTTGCACGTGAAACGGATTTTCCCATCCCTGTTAAAAAGGAATAAGACTCTTCCTTGTTAAAGTTAAAGAAGCTATTCTTCCCTAGTGGAAAGTCACTTGTACAATCCTGGTTACTGTTTCATGCCTTGTGCAATCGAACCTCTGTTCTGTCCTCATATGAATAAGTAAGCACATCTCTTGATGACTAAAGTTGAAGTGACACACACAACATGCGCACTGACAGTTTCTGTGAACCGGTTTCAGGAAGCGAGTAGAGGCGGTTTGTTTGGAAACGGTTGCTAGTCTTGTTTTCCAAAAGCATTTGATTCCCTAACCGCAACATCTGGCCTGGTGTCCATAACATAGGCCTACTCATGAAAACTACTGTAGCACTTTCAGATGTCTTTTTCTCAGAAACGTGCTCGAATGGAAGACACATATTTCCTAGTTGCATGCTTTTCATGTCTTAAGTTAATGTTTAAACTTGATCTTTAAGCTGGGCAGACGACTCATGTATTCAATAGAGAGGCCGGGTAACCCTAAATTAAATCACATACGATATGTCTATCTCTCTCTCTTTCTCTCTCTCTTTCTCTCCCTCTCTCATCCCCACTCCTCTTTTCCTCAGATCTCTACTGCAATGAGGAGACCCAGCTCTCACTAAGCCTGCGCCATGAACTCTGTGTCCCCCAGTGCGGTGCAGTACGCAGGGGGAGCGGTGCAGGAGGAGATCCAGGAGGCCAGGAGGCCTCTTCAGCCGCTGGAGCCGGGGGGCAGCTTCGGGCACAAGCAGGGTCCCCTGGATGGCGTGGTCACCAGGGAGGCCGCGGGAGAACCGGATGAAGTGGACAAGCTCAAGGCCAAGCTGATGTCCGCATGGAACAACGTTAAATACGGTCAGTTAGTTCCCTTTTGGAAAATGTCAACAACAACAATAATGATTTTGGTTTGCTTAAAAAAAAAAAAACTAATAATATTATGTGAAGATAATTTGTCTGAAATATTGCATACTGTGCATAGCCATGTCTAAGTCAACCAACCCCCCCCCCCCCACCACGCCACATTATGTGTACCACATGTACAAAAGAAGAGATTTGGTGAGGCTGCATTCTCATTTTATGCACCCAAATTGTGGAATGCACTGCCAGTATACATTAGGGATGCAACCTCAGCAAATATGTTCAAGTCAAGACTAAAAACCCATCTTTTTAATATAGCCTTTAAATGACTATTTAAATGATGATTATATAATGATTGGAGCACTTTGAGCTGCAACGTTTGCAGGAAAAGCGCTATGTACAAACAAAAGTTATTATTATTATTATTATTATCATGTATTATACTAATATATCTCGATTTCTCTGTCTCTCTCAGGCTGGTCAGTCAAGTCTAAGACCACGTTCAACAAAACCTCCCCTGTGACTCTGATGGGACACTCCTATCTGCTCAACAGTGAAGGTACAAACTGGGAGCGTAGAAATGATTGTCCTCATCTTCTCATCCTTTCCTCATCAACAAAAAAAAGTGCAATGGTCTCTTGCCTCCATGGGACAGCCCTTAGTATCAGGGTGGCAGGGTGGAAGTTTATTTCTTATCGATACTGACAAATGACTTCAAACTTCTATATGCTTTATTTTAATGCTGCTGCAGCAGCGAGTACAGTTAAGACACGCAAAATAAGCATGCCCCCAAGTGCCCCCCCACCAAAAAAAACAACAAACACCCTCTCTGTTTCTCCCCCTCCCAGACGAGGTGGAGCGTTTCCGTCTGGCTTTCGTGTCTCGTCTGTGGCTGACTTACAGGAGGGAGTTCCCCCAGCTGGAGGGCTCCAGCTGGACCACTGACTGCGGCTGGGGCTGCATGCTGCGCAGTGGGCAGATGCTCCTGGGCCAGGGCCTCCTGGTCCATCTGCTGCCTCAAGGTGAGAGCAGCACCTCCCACCTCCCCTCCCCTCCCCTCCCCTCCCCTCCCCTCCCCTCCCCTCCCTCCATCTGTCTGACTGCCTGCTTCTTTAACTCTGCTACTTCTCTCTCTCTCTCTCTGTCTCCCTTCCTCTCCCCCTCTCTCTCTCTCTCTCTCTCTCTCTCTCTCTCTCTCTCTCTCTCTCTCTCTCTCTCTCTCCTCTCTCTCTCTCTCTCTCTCTCTTCCTCTCTCTTTCTCTCTCTCTCATTCTCTTTGTCTCTTTGTTTCTCTCTCTCCTTCTCTCTCTCTCCCTTTCTCTCTCTCTGCTTGTCTCTTCTCCTGCATGTCTTCTTCCTCTGGTTTTCTCCATCACCCCTGCTGTGTTTACTGGTGTATTAGTCCCTTTAGTTTTAAGTTGTATGTCAAATAATTGTCGTTTCTTTACATTGAGCCTGCTTGCTCAAGTCAGAGATGGGTCAATAAACGTTTGTCACAGACCGTACCTAACTTGGGCTTCATGTGGCTCAGGAGGTAGAGCCGCCGTCTAATGATCGCAAAGGTCGGCGGTTCGAGCCCCGGCTGGCCATATGTCGAGGTGTCCTTGGGCAAGACACTGAACCCCAAATTGCTCCCAGTGAGCGGGGCGCCTTGCATGGTAGCTTGCCGCCATTGGTGTGTGAATGGGTGAATGAGAGGCCGTTGTAAAGCGCTTTGGAATAAGGCGCTATTATAAGTCAAATTTATGTGATCCCCTATGCCTGCTAGACTGGACCTGGCCGGACGCCCATCAGCTAGCCGACGTGGACTTCGAGGTGCTGCGGCCGCGCTCCCCGTCCCGCGCCGGCGGGGTCCCCATCCCCTCCTTCAGCTCCCTGTTGGCCCCCAGCACGCCCCAGAAGACGGTGACGCGGGGGGGGGACAGCGACGACGGGCCCAAGCGTGTCCAGAAGAAGAGGCCCGAGTCGGAGAGGGACAGGCGGGCCGAGCCCCTGCACCGGCGGGTGGTGACGTGGTTCGGGGACCAGCCTCCGGCACCCTTCGGGGTGCACCAGCTGGTGGAGCTGGGCAAGAGCTCGGGGAAGAAGGCCGGGGACTGGTACGGCCCCTCCGTGGTGGCACACATCCTCCGGTGAGAGCTGCTCTGGCTCTGATGTCAGAGATGACGTTTACATTTACATTTACATTTACATTTACATTTACATTTTTGGCATTTAGCAGACGCCTTATTCCAAAGCGACTTACAATCAATACATTTGACTAAGCAAGTGAATCATTAATCCACCAGTCGTAGCAGGAAGAGTAATCCAGCTCAGGCCCGGGGCCATTGATAGAAGGAAAAACCTTCTTCTAAACATAGACTTTATTTTTATTTGTATATATATATATATATATATATATATATATACAGGTGCAACTCAAACAATTAGAATATCGTGCAAAAGTTCATTTCTTTCAGTAATTAAACTTAAAGGGTTAAACTTAGATATTATATAGACTCATTACATGCAAAGCAAGATATTTAAAGCCTTTATTTGTTATACATTTGATGATTATGGCTTACAGCTTATGAAAACCCCAAATTAAATATCTCAGAAATGTTTAATATTACATGAAATCAATAAGAAAAGGATTTTAAATACAGAAATGTCAGCCCTCTGAAAAGTATAATCATGCATATGTACAATGCAATGAGTCTATATATTCATTCATTCATTATATCATAATATTTAAGTTTAACCCTTTAAGTTGAATTACTGAAATGAATGGACTTTTGCACGATATTCAAAATGTTTGAGTTGCACCTGTCTATATATATATATATATATATATATATATATAGACACTGGAGAAACAGAGAAACAGTACAAGGGGGGCAATAGAGGTTTTAGGGGACATAGTAAAGGGGAAAAGCGGGTGTCTTCAGGAGACGCAGTGCTGGGGGGCAGTACATGTCTCAGGAGGAGCAGTTAAGGTGTAACCTGAAGAGATGGGTCTTCAGTCTACGACGGAAGATGGGTAGTGACAGTTCTGACAGCCCGATGACGTCATCTCTTCACAGGCTACATCTTAACTGTCCCTCCTAATAGGGATGTCCCGATCCGATACTGAGATCGGATATCGACCCGATATTGGTCCTGAATGCTGGATCGGAGATCGGACCAGAAAAAAAAAAGGCTCCGATCCGATCCTACTGTCATCCGCAGTCAAACTTATGTGTATAAGCGATGAGAGAATAAAAACAGTGAACAGAAACACGTGTCGCAGAAATCCTTCACGCAAGTCCTATATGCGCTTAAAATGCGCATAGCGCTTCACGCGAGTCCTATATGCGCTTAAAATGCGCATAGCGCTGCGCTGTGTGCTTCCGGTTTCATTACAAAGAGGTTAACCCTATGTGCCTGACGTCTAACAACATTCAAATTACTCTAACTTCATATTTTTTCGGATTTCAATGTATGACACATCATTTGAAAGCTTATGATCCGTAGTTCCAATCCACAACACGTCGCATTTGTTGCTTTAATAAAGGCTGGCAGTCTTTAATTTAACTGTTGTTGGTGTGGACTATATACTGGGGAGGTATTTGAATGAATGAATGAATGAATGGTCTTTATTGTCATTGCTACAGTACAGGTACCAAACAACGAAATTTAGGAGGGGTGGCTCCCCTGGTGTTAGGAAAAAAAAAAAAAAATAAATAAATATTCAGGGGTCAAAAAATTTATACAAATATCGGATCGGTATCGGTATCGCCGATACCCGAAGCCCAGGTATCGGTATCGGTATCGGTAGTGAAAAAGTGGGATCGGGACATCCCTACCTCCTAACGACCTCTTCATCCCCACTACCGCCCCTGTACAGTTTCTCTACTGTAAATAAAGACAAAAAAAGGAAAGGAATTCTTCCTTCTTCTAGCATTGTGACTGCCAGTGGCCCTTGGTGATAGATTTATTTTTCTTATGATGACTCTGATGACTAGATGATTCACACTTTCTTAGACAAATGTAGATGTTGTAAGTCGCTTTGGATAAAGGCGTCTGCTAAATGGCTAAAATGTAAATATAGAACATCACATAGGCCCAATAATTGCCTTTCCACACATGCCTGCACCTTTCTATTCAGACGATGTTTCGGTCAGTGTGGCTGTTGTGGAGAGACAGTGTGTAGAGAGACAGTGTGTAGAGAGACAGTGTGTAGAGAGACAGTGTGGAGAGAGACAGTGTGGAGAGAGACAGTGTGTAGAGAGACAGTGTGGAGAGAGACAGTGTGGAGAGAGACAGTGTGTAGAGAGACAGTGTGAGGAGAGACAGTGTGAGGAGAGACAGTGTGGGGAGAGACAGTGTGGAGAGAGACAGTGTGGAGAGAGACAGTGTGGAGAGAGACAGTGTGGAGAGACAGTGTGTGGAGAGACAGTGTGGAGAGAGACAGTGTGGAGAGAGACAATGTGTGGAGAGAGACAGTGTGTGGAGAGACAGTGTGGAGAGAGACAGTGTGGGGAGAGACAGTGTGTGTAGAGAGACAGTGTGGAGAGAGACAGTGTGGAGAGAGACAGTGTGGAGAGACAGTGTGTGGAGAGACAGTGTGTGGAGAGAGACAGTGTGTAGAGAGACTGTGAGGAGAGAGACAGTGTGGAGAGAGACAGTGTGGGGAGAGACTGTGTGGGGAGAGACAGTGTGGAGAGAGACAGTGTGGGGAGAGACTGTGTGGGGAGAGACAGTGTGTGGAGAGACAGTGTGGAGAGAGACAGTGTGGAGAGAGACAGTGTGGAGAGAGACAGTGTGGGGAGAGACAGTGTGGAGAGAGACAGTGTGGAGAGAGACAGTGTGGGGAGAGACAGTGTGGAGAGAGACAGTGTGTGGAGAGAGACAGTGAGGGGAGAGACAGTGTGTGGAGAGACAGTGTGTGTAGAGAGACAGTGTGGAGAGAGACAATGTGTGGAGAGAGACAGTGTGAGGAGAGACAGTGTGGAGAGAGACAGTGTGGAGAGAGACAGTGTGAGGAGAGACAGTGTGTGGAGAGACAGTGTGGAGAGACAGTGTGTGGAGAGAGACAGTGTGTGGAGAGACAGTGTGAGGAGAGACAGTGTGGAGAGAGACAGTGTGGAGAGAGACAGTGTGGAGAGAGACAGTGTGTGGAGAGAGACAGTGTGTGGAGAGACAGTGTGGAGAGAGACAGTGTGTGGAGAGACAGTGTGTGGAGAGACAGTGTGGAGAGAGACAGTGTGGAGAGAGACAGTGTGGAGAGAGACAGTGTGGAGAGAGACAGTGTGGAGAGAGACAGTGTGGAGAGAGACAGTGTGAGGAGAGACAGTGTGAGGAGAGACAGTGTGTGGAGAGAGACAGTGTGTGGAGAGACAGTGTGGAGAGACAGTGTGTGGAGAGAGACAGTGTGTGGAGAGACAGTGTGAGGAGAGACAGTGTGGAGAGAGACAGTGTGGAGAGAGACAGTGTGGAGAGAGACAGTGTGTGGAGAGAGACAGTGTGGAGAGAGACAGTGTGTGGAGAGTAGGGGTGGGACGATTAGAAAATGTCATGTCACGATTATCGTGGGCAAAATAATCGCGATCCACGATATTATCGCGAGAATTTAAAAAAAAAAAAAAAAAAAAAAACTTTTTTTTAGAATGCCAATAAAACACACTGTAATCACTTTAACTTAGATTTTGTTGTATTTTTATTGAATCATGTTAATAACATTAACATCATTTTAAAAACATCTTGACAAAAATAAAAATCTTTAATAAAATCTTAAATAAGGTAATGATAAATTATAAGGTATCACTGCATAAATAAAGGAAAAAAATACTGTCAAACAAAACTTGAACACTGACACTTTTCTGTCATCAAACTGAGTGCTAGCCTTGTGGCTTAGAGACTTGAAAGCTTCAAGATAGGTTAAAGTGCAAAAATGTCAACAAAATGTTCACTTTTTCTGCCTTTAGCTGTGCTCGGAGAGGTGTGAGTATGTGCCCACTGGCACTAAACACTCTCTCTGAAGGAACACTAGTTGCAGGTATGCATAGAAGCCTGCGTGCAACCCTGGAAAGGTGAGGCAATGGACACGGGGCCGATGCAGCCATGGTGAGAAGGCTAGCATACGTTAGTGACTGACTGACAAGGCTGACTTGACAGTCACGTTACCCATGCAGGCTGAACAATCGCGCGAGACAAATTTCTGTGAGGATATTCGCGCGCGGCTCATGTGAGAAATCTCAATTATATTACTATTTATTTATAACATACGATTATTACATCCTCCCTCTCGCCAGTTTGGGGCAACATAGACTTCTCCCCTGGTGCCACGGATAGGGGTTTCAAGCGGTGGGACAGCAAAGGGATGGTTACTATCGGACATTTATATGATACGGAAATACTACTTTCATTTGACCAATTATGTAAGAAATATGACCTACCACGAAATGAGTTTTTCAGATACGAAGTTTTTTAAATAGCCAAAAAGACACTGGCCTCTGTCACCAACCCTCTCCGCTGGAGGAGATAGTCTCTGCTGGAAAGACGAGAGGCATTCTGGGGCTTGGGTATAGAGCACTTTCGAAATATGATAAAGGCAAACCTGCATTTACGCCCAAAGACTGGAATAATGACCTGAACATTAATACTGATGCAGCAACTTGGTCACTAATATGGCAATCGGCAAACGACATCTCAATCTGTAATAGGACGAAGGAAACGCAATTTAGACTACTACAACGTTTGCAGATTACTCCCCAACTTAGACATAAAATGGATCATAACAAATCGGAAATGTGTACAAAGTGTATTACCGAGGTTGGGAGCTTTGTTCATTGTGTTTGGACTTGTAGATATATAGATGATTACTGGAAAGGTATAGTGGATAAAATTAATCTAATTCTAGATGTTACATTGGATAAGGACCCCATGTGTCTATTGTTTGGGTTGCCAGACAAACAACTTAAAAGTACGGTATGCATTCCAAAAGACTTCTGTGTATCCTCACTTTTTGTGCAAGGAAAAATATATTGCTGAAATGGATAGACTGCAAACCGCCTACAATAGCTGGATGGCACAAGGTAATTTTTGATATGATTCCTATGGAATATCTGACATAAGTGTAAGATAAAGACATTCTATAAGATTTGGTCTCCGTTCTTAGATTATATTGGTACCAGACTGGCTGCCATTGTAATGAAAGGTTTGGTGGATTACACTCAAGAAAGTACACAAGACTAATGTGTAACAGATCTACAATGTATGGGTCACAATATTATTTACTGTGCTGGTGTTGTGCTGCCGCTGTGTTTAGGACTGTAAGACATGGATGCTGTCCATGGAGGACGGAGGATGGGGGTGATCCCCCCATATATTATGGCATTTGTTGTCATTTTCTTTTCTGTTTATTTCTGATATGTGACATGGCCTCCTCCCCCCCTGTTTTTTTGTTTTTGTTTTGTTTTGTTTGTCTTTGTTTTTTGTTTGTAAAAAAAAAGAGAAAGAAAATTTTCTGTTATTGTTTATGGACAACGTACTGCATAACAAAGTGCAAAACTAGTTTTCTACTATAAATGGGACAATAACCTCCCCCACGGATACTAGTTGTTGTTGTTATGTCCTGTTGTGTACATGTCTCTGTGAAACTCAATAAAAATATTAACAACAACAAAAAAACACATAGGTCACATACATTAATACATACAATAAAAACAGACAGATCAAATCATGATACAGGTGATGGTACTCCTGCTGGGCATTGCTGCCTGACGCACCTCCAACAGTGCCTTTAGAACAGGTGTGCTGTGACACCTCACTGAACACCTATGTGGGCCTAACTGGGTCATCAGCTGGGGACCACCAGTCAGACAAAGCAGTGTTTATAAAATGTAGTGCTTATTTAAAAAGTCCAGTCATTTAAAAATAATTTAAAAAAAAAAAAAAAAAAAAAAAAAAAAACGATTATGACGATTATTCAACTAATTAAAATTCTCCACGATAAAGTTATCGCGGGTGTTTTTATCGCGATTAACGATAAACACGATAATCGTCCCATCCCTAGTGGAGAGACAGTGTGTGGAGAGACAGTGTGGAGAGAGACAGTGTGGAGAGAGACAGTGTGGAGAGAGACAGTGTGAGGAGAGACAGTGTGGAGAGAGACAGTGTGGAGAGAGACAGTGTGGAGAGAGACAGTGTGGAGAGAGACAGTGTGAGGAGAGACAGTGTGGGGAGAGACAGTGTGTGGAGAGAGACAGTGTGTGGAGAGACAGTGTGTGGAGAGAGACAGTGTGGAGAGAGACAGTGTGTAGAGAGACAGTGAGGGGAGCGACAGTGTAGCGTGCAAAGATCTCTTGAGCATCAAGTCTGCATTTGTGTGAAGTGTGTTCCCTGTGTTTGTCTTCCAGAAAAGCAGTGGCCAGTACTTCAGAGGTCCACAACCTGGCTGTGTATGTCGCTCAGGACTGTACTGGTGAGTGTCTCACACTTTTGCTACTCAGAAAAGGAAACTCTTTGATAGAGAAGAATAAACAGACTTCACTTAATATCGCGTCTTATTCCAAAGCGCTTTACAACGGCCTCGCATTCACCCATTCACACACCGATGGCGGCAAGCTACCATGCAAGGCGCCGGCCCCGCTCGTTGGGAGCAATTTGGGGGTTCAGAGTCTTGCGGGAACCGCCGACCTTGCAATCATTAGCCAGCCAGCTCTACCTCCTGAGCCACAGCCGCCGCCCCACATAGAAGAATAGAACAGTCCTTTGAAATAACTCCTCTGTAATGTGTGCGTCCCTGTTTGTGTGTTTTCTACAGTGTATAAGGAGGATGTAGCGCGTCTGTGTGACCTGTCATTGACCCCGAGCATATCTGAGCCCAGCGCAGGCTGGAAGTCTGTCATCATACTGGTCCCTGTGAGACTGGGGGGGGAGGCTCTCAACCCGTCCTACATCGAGTGTGTGAAGGTTTGTACACACACACACACACACACACACACACACTCGCTCACGCTCACACACACACACACACACACACACGCACACACACACACACAGTCACACACTCGCTCACACACACACACACACACACACACACACACACACACACACGGCGCTGCTCTGTAGCGACTCGGGCCGGTGATAGTTTGCTTCAAGTGTTTTTATTTGTTTTGTTCGTTTTGTGTTTTGTTTAATATGTCTATTGGCAAAATTCTACTGCTGGTCTTAATTATCAGCGACCGTCTCCGCTGCCGTGCAACCAACACGCAGGGGGAATATGGAACAACACAGCAAATTACATACTCCAGGGAAACGCTGCTGTCTCTCCGACCACCTCAGCCACTACCGGACTTTGTGCTGAACTCCACCCAGCCAACAGACACCGGGCC
Organism: Nansenia antarctica; assembly: GCF_963989245.1. Taxonomy (NCBI): domain Eukaryota; kingdom Metazoa; phylum Chordata; class Actinopteri; order Argentiniformes; family Microstomatidae; genus Nansenia; species Nansenia antarctica. The sequence continues at coordinate 24,340,957 of NC_137675.1, read as the reverse complement.
ACGGCCACAACGCAGGCGAGGTCGCCGGGGAGGCGTACGTGAACGCCTCCGTCGGCGAAACAACAAACCACCGCTGCCGTCAATAATCCTCAGCAATGTGCGGTCCCTTCTGCCTAAAATGGACGAGCTACGTGTCAACATGAAGCACTGCTTTGAATACCGAGAGGCGAATCTCTTGGTTCTGACCGAGACGTGGCTCCACCAGGGAATCCCAGACTCTCTGATCAACCTGGATGACTACTCGTCCGTGCGCGCAGACCGCACCGCTGCAGCAGGGAAAGGACACGGCGGGGGGCTGTGTGTGTACGTGAGTGACCGGTGGAGCAGCCAATGCACAGTGACCCCAGACGTCGAGCTGCTTTGTCTGTCCCTGAGACCCCACTATCTTCCACGGGAGTTCGGTAACATCATCATAACCGCCGTCTATGTTCCACCCAGCGGAAATGCAGGCAGAGCAGCCGCCCGTGTTGCGGAATGTGCCCATGAACAGCTGCAGCGCACACCGGGAGCGCCTATCTTCTTCCTGGGTGATGTAAACCACTGCAAGTTAGAGACTAAGCTACCTGGCTTTGAACAATATGTGAAATGTAATACCCGTAACGACAAAATCCTAGATAAATGCTATGGAAATGTAAAAAATGCATATGTAGCCAAATCAAAACCTCCCCTCTCAAACTCAGATCACAACATTGTACATTTAATCCCTTCGTACAAATCTGTCTTTAAATCAAGCAAACCTGAATGTAAAACTGTCAATGTGTGGTCGCATGATGCTACTGAGACACTTAAGGGTAGCTTTCTGTGCACAGACTGGTCCATATTCCATGCACTAGAGCTGGATGAGGCCACTGTTACCATAACAGACTATATAAAATTCTGTGTTGACAATGTTGTCCCAAAGAAGGAAATAGTAGTTTATCCTAATAACAAACCTTATATCACAAAAGAAATCAAAGATTGCATAAATAGGAAAAAACAGGCATTCAGAAATAAGGACAGGGCAGGACTGTCAGTGGTCCAGAAAGAACTAAAACAACTGCTTGTTAGTGCAAGGAAAAAACACAGGGACACAATGGAACAAAGTTTTTTGACTTCCAACTCTAAAAAACTTTGGGACACAATGAAATCAGTGACCAACATGAACCCAACAAAAAGACAGATCATGACCCTAGACGAACAACAAAAAGCAAACGAGCTGAATGATTTCTACCTGAGGTTTGACACACCGAACTCTCAGGAGTGTGACCGTGTGTTGCAGACCCTACCAGAGACTGATGCCAACTGCTGGTTGGAGGTAAATCCTACCAGCATTCAACGTCTCTTTAACAGGGTGTCTACCAACAGGTCCACAGGTCCAGACGGTCTATCAGCTTCTCTTCTCAAAAACTGTGCAGAAGAACTAACAACAGCATGGTGTCCGCTATTTGAAAAGTCCCTGAATACCGAGGTTCCAGCTCTGTGGAGGAAGTCAATTATAATCCCTGTGCCGAAAAAACCTCGTGCCATGGAGAATAATGACTTCCGCCCCATAGCTCTAACTTCCATTGTGATGAAATGTTTTGAACGATATGTACTGTCTCTGCTTAGAAAACACATTGACCCACTGCTAGATGTTTTTCAATTTGCCTATAAACAGAACCGTAGCACGGAGGATGCTATTCTCTATATCACACATTCTGTATCCAAGCACCTCGAGAACAAAAAGGCCTATGCCCGAATTATGTTTGTTGACTTTAGTTCCGCCTTTAATACGGTACAACCCCACGTGCTCTTAGGAAAGCTCAAAGACATGGGTGTCAATAGTACTTTAATCAAATGGATCCATTCCTTCATGTTAGAAAGAGAACAGCAAGTGAAAGTCAATGGAACACTGTCAGTGACTAAACACTGCAGTACAGGTGTCCCCCAAGGTTGCGTTCTGTCTCCATATCTTTTCTCAGTATACACCAACGACTGTAAAAGTAACCACCCAAGCAACCATATTATAAAATATGCTGACGACACTGCAATTCTAAGTCTCCTTGATAAAGATACAGACCCCTCGGTGCTCCATGATGAGATTAATATATTCACTAAATGGTGCGACAGCAACCATCTCATCTTAAACCCCACCAAAACTCAGGAGGTTGTGTTAGACCCAAGGCAGGTAACTGACCATGAGCCTGTGGTCGTTAAAGACCAAACAATCATCCAGGTGCCCTCTTATAAGTACTTAGGTATTCAGTTAGACAACCATCTCTGCTGGAATACACACTTAGACAGCTTATGTAACAAACTACAGCAGAGGCTTTATCACCTGAGGCGACTCAGACTTTATGGGGTGAGAAAGCAGATCATGAGAATTTTCTATCAGTCCATTGTTGAAAGTGTAATCAGATATGGAATAATTGTGTGGTTTGGCAACTTAACTGTACAACAAAAAAACAGACTAGTCAGCATTCACAAAACAGCTATGAAAATTGTAGGTGAAAGAGACTATGTGATCCTAAATAAACTATATGAAAAAGCTGTCCTGGACAAGGCTAACAAGATAATCGCAGACCCCCAACATCCGCTCTCCACAGAATACGAAGTTCTCCCCCTAGGTAGAAGGCTTCGCATGCCAAGATGTAACTATAAGCTCTTAAAACTATCATTTGTCCCATTCTCCATTAAACTAATCAATTCTCTCAAGCAGAAACGATGATTAGGACATGATCACCAGCACCTGCACTTTATCTTAGACACCACTTGAAGGGCCATGTGCAATATTCGAAAACCCCACTTGAAGGGTTATGTGCAACATATATTTATACCAAATGATGCCATGTCCAGGTGGAAACTGCTGCCAATGTCACTCAATGTTTGTTGCTGTCCTGTTGTTTACTTTGTCTACTGTATGTTGTATGTATCGTCACTGTTGCACTTGAAGCATGAAAGTACCATGCCCAAGACAAATTTCCCCTCGGGGACAATAAAGTACAATCAATCAATCAAACACACACACACACACACACACACACACACTGAGGATGTGGCCTAATAAAGATTTGCCCGTGTGTGTGTCTTTAGAACATCCTCCGGCTAGAATGCTGCATCGGCATCATAGGAGGCAAACCAAAGCATTCGCTGTTCTTCATTGGCTACCAAGGTAAGGCTCAAAAGTAAAAGAAAAACTCAAACGTTTTTTTGTTTGTTGTTCAGTAGCTTCTGATTGGTCAGTTCGTCCACCTGACTCCTCTCTCTTCCTGGTTCACAGATGAGCAGCTCCTTTACCTGGACCCTCACTACTGTCAGGCAGTGGTGGATGATGCTCAAGACAACTTCTCACTAGAGGTGTTTACACTTTCTATCTGTCTTCCTCTCCTGTGTCGGTCTGTCTGTCTATCTTTCTAGCCATTTGGACTTAGGACTCCTTGCTGCTTTTGACCCTACGACCTTACGTGTCACAAAGACGAAACTGGACTGGATTTGAGTTCAGAGATTAAACATTGATTGTTTCAGTCCTCCTTGTATCCCTTTTTTCTAATTCTCTCTCTCTCTCTCACTCTCTCTCTGTCTCCTCTTTTCTGTCTCTCTCTCTCTCTCTCGCTCTCTCTCACACAAACTCACGCTCTCTCTCTCTCACTCTCTCTCTCTCGCACTCTCTCACACAAACTCACGCTCTCTGTCTCATCTTTTCTGTCTGTCCCTCTCTCTCTCTCAACCTCTCTCTTTCTCACACGAACGTGCTCTCTCTGTCTCCTGTATTCTCTCTCTCTCTCACTCTCTCTCTCTCTCTCTCTCTCTCTCTCTCCCCTCCCCTCCCCCAGTCGTTCCACTGTAGCTCGCCCAGGAAGATGCCGTTCAGCCGCATGGACCCCAGCTGTACTATAGGCTTCTACGCCAGGTGCAAGAAGGACTTTGAGTCTCTCTGTTCTGCTGTCAGCATGGTGAGATCACAGCCTCTTCTGCTCACACTGTCTCAACTATGTCAATGTCTTTCTCTGTCTTTACCTCTCTTTGTACGGAAAATGATTCATTGCCTATACTTCACCTTAACATGACTTTACATCACTCACACACACATATACTGTACGGTATATATGCAAGTTCGCTTTTTTTTTAACTGTACTCATTTTTACACTTGTTTTTCAATATTTTCAAAATTATGCTCCCAGCGGGAATCGAACCCACGACTTAAGTGTTCTTGTCGTGCCAACTCATAGGCCCACGTGTCACTCATGATTGTCTCATGATTGTCTCGTGCTCGTCACATCATTGGCATCTCATTCATGTCTGTTATACCTCACCTTGTGTCAACGTGACTGATACTGATGAATATTTTAGATATTTTATGATTCTGTACTTTATTCTCTTAGTTTCATTGTAAATTGTTAGATGTTTTTTTTTTTACGTCTACAACCCTGTTAATTGTGCTACTGCCTGTCTCTGTCTCTCGGCCAGGACACTTTTGAAAAAGTGACAACAACACTTTCCCTGGTTAAATAAAAAAATAGAAATAATAAAAAAAAAATATCAACAAACCTCTTCTCTGTGTCTCTGACCCCAGGCCCTGTCGTCAGACAAGGAGAAATACCCCATCTTCACCTTTGTGGACGGCCGGGGGCAGGACTATGGACTAGAGGGGCACAGTGGGTCCCACTCTGACCCCCCCGCACACATCCTACCCCCAGGGAAGCTGAGCAGAAACAACCAGAGGGCCAGCAACGATGAATTTGTCTTTTTGTGAGCCTCTCAATCCAGACTACCGGACATGTGATTCTCCATCCTGCCACTAGGCGACACAGACTTGGGAAGGATTCTGTTTTCTGTCTGTGTGCAGCTGTTACAAATGGATGGCCGCTTTCAACTGTCACTTACTCTCTCTCTGGCGTCTGGTATGCGTCGTACCAGAGATGCGGCTCGAATCGAACCTCGCTGCATCTCTCTGTCTCTGATTGGTCAGAAACGGGTCTTTATAAGCTAGGCATTACTTGGTACTATGACTTTAAAACGCTAAAAACATGGCGTGTAGTCGATATGCCACACTATTAAAAGGATGCACTAGTTAGCGGGGGTTCGGGGGCTTAAACCACGAAAAGGAAATGTCTTCTGTCGCCCCCCCTGTTCTCTCTCTCTCATGTTGAAGAACTTGTGTTCTACTGCTGTTTAGTCATTTGTTTTAATTTTCATTTTTGAATGTATTTATCTGTTTTATAAGGCGTCCGTGCGTGGGTCCGTGCGTGTGTCTGTCCGTGTGTCTCTCCATCTGTGTGTGCGCGTGCACGTGTTTGTATAATTGCTGACCATACACTGAAGCTCCAACTCCAGCTCTCTTCCCTCCTCAGCTGTGTCATCCTCTTCCAACATGTAGTCTTAATGCTATAATGTCTGTAATCACCATAACCGTCGTTATAATTCCATTGTAGCATTGCAACCCTGCCCAGGACTTGTGTAACCCTTGACCCACCTAAAACCATTCAACAATCAGCAATCGCCAGGCTTAACATGTTGCCAGGCAACCGCAATGTTGTCAGCGCAGCCATTGGCCAGTGTTGCCAGATTGGGTGGATTGATTCCCGCCCAATTGGGCTACTTTTGATCACATTGGATGGGGAAGGAAAAAAAGCATTTGGGTGGTTGGGCTGAATAAATCTAAAGCATCTGGGCGGTATACAAGTTTTGGGCTGGGTTTTTGGTCGATTGGGCGGTTTTTAGACAGTGGTCGGGCTGGAAATTGTCAATCCTGTCTGGCAACCCTGCCATTGGCCTCTATAGCTAGCATCAACTGTATTGCAACACTAAGAGAAGTCCATTGTTACGACAAGGGCCCCTCTTTGTGTAATGAGTGACTCCTCCTCGTTCTGTGGGTGGGGAGACATTATTTATTTACCAAGAGTGTGTCCCTACTCCCTGACTGACTGAGTGAGACTTTTTTTTTATGGATTCTGAACTGGATTTACTTTTTTTCTTTCTTCTTCCAAGCTTCCTTTATTGTAAATGTAATGCTGGTTTTCTCCCCTCTTGTTTTATTTTAAGGCTGTTGCACTACCATCAGAGATACTTCCTTTAATTTAATTTAAAAAATAGAAATAGAATAGAAATAACACTGGAATCACACTTTTGGAATCTTGAACGTCCATTCCGAAACACTGCTTATCAGCCTATCAAATGGCTACAGTTGAACTACGAAACATGCACTTTCAAGACCCCCCCCCCCACACACACACACACGGAAATAGCCTAGGCAAGTTTTTATGATCTTGTTTAATCTTCACCAGCCTGTTTTATTATCTTGATAATGGGGAGGTTGGGGGAGAGTTCTGTGCAGCCTTCTCTGCAGTGAAGTCCGTCTGTTCTCCAGTGCAGACGACGACGCATGCTTACTGAACGTATGTTGTTGTGTTGCCCTTTCACCCTCAGACAGTGCAGTGCTGTCAGTCCTGTGGAGTTGCCTTTCTGGAAGCTCTTAGTTTCATTGTGCATCATGTGACACCTCTCCCCACCATACAATACAATGGCCTGCTTTAGTTTTCACGTGTTAGCCAACACAGAGACAGCGAGTGAAAGGTCATCTGCTTGTCGTCGGGTTGCGGTGGAACGTGGAAATTGCTCCCTGATCTCTGATCCGAGGTCAGATGATGCTGATCGAAGAAGAGCACGCAATGTTTTTTTATTGTCTCTGTCTGGAGTCAGACAATGTGTCTGTCTGTCCACTATAAAACATACTCTGGAATTGGTGCTGTATGCAAACAGATACTATCTCAGAAACTGTCTATTTCACCCACTTTAATTTACTATATCATATTGAATTGCATATTTTCACAATGAAGTAAAAAATTCCTCATGTGTAAAGTCTGAAGCTTGTTGATCCATGGCATTGTACAGGAGGAATTAGAAAAACTGCTGTTGAAAATGGTAATAAAGTTTTAACATCTTTCTTTACTGTATTTGCTCCTGAATATGTTTTTTGTTGTGTGTCAGGTTGCAAATGACAACTCCTCCCTCACTGAGAACCTTTAGGGCCTTTAACATACCATGCTTAAGATAGAACCAAGTAACCAGGTAGGACGTTTGATAGAATAGCTTCAAATGAAATCAATTCTGGAATAGTTCTGATTTAGGTTCAATACACACACACACCATTTGCCTCCCAGTGTACATGGGAATATTACGTGTATATTTCTGTGAATATGACATAATGTTATAGTCAGACAATAAACACTGTGTTGTCAGTACGCGCATGCGCCTCCGAGTTCAGTCGCTGTGACCAGACAGTCGGGTGCGGGGGGGCGCTCGAGCCACGTCGTCTCACCGAACAGACGCTTCCAGACTCATGTCCGTGCTGACAAAGCGGGTGGGTAGAATAATCACGGCAGACCGTTTTTAAGTCAAGATAATCAAGACAGCGACTGATATCGGCGAGTTTATTTCGGGTAAGTCGGTCGTTGCACAAGCACAGTCCGCCATTCCCCCCCTTCTTGTATTCACGGAGACTCCTTTCCTGCGGTGTTTGCAACGGATTTGTCCGTCTTACATTCATCATTGCATCTTCCCCTCTCAAGTGAAGTCGCTAGGCCGTCTCTAGCCCACAGCTGTATAATTGCTATGCAACGGGAGGCTGCGCGCAACGAGTGATTTGCTGCAGCGCGCACGCAGGAGGGTGAGAGCATGCAATAAGCAATCAGCATAGGAATTAATAAACTGGAGAAAGCTTTTTCTTCATGTTATTGAAAGACCTGCGTTTTGTTTAACACCCCCAAAGAAGAGTAGCCTCGATTTTCTGGACATAAAACGTCCATTTGCGGTAGAATGTGTATAACTAAAGAATACAAGGAAACTCAGCATCCTCCGTTATGTATACAGAGCAATCAAATGATAATGGTGAGCTCTCTCTCTCTCTCACTCTCTCACTCTCTCACTTCTCTTTCCTTGGCTCTTTCCCTCCCTCACTCTCTCCCTCTTTCCCTCGCCTCTCTCCAGTGGTCCCTGCCATTCATCCAATAGCAGGAGGTCCTGATTGAAGGATGTCCACCCCTGACCCTCCCATGGGGGGCACCCCTCGGCCCGGTCCGTCCCCAGGCCGGGGGCCCTCTCCTGGGGCTATGCTGGGGCTGGGCCCCAGTCCAGGCCCTCCATCCTCTGGTCACCCTCTGCCCCAGCCTGGGCCCTCTGGATACCCCCAGGAGAGCATACACCCTCTACACAAAGTAAGGACACGTCATGCTCTTACTGTGTTAGTACTGGAGGCCTAGTGCAGTGCATTAGGTCTAGGTTAGGCTCACCTAACCCAATGTACACAGTCCACCCCACTCACCAGAACTATCTGTCTACTGTGCATGAAATATGTGACAGCAGCTGGTGAAAGCGGGAACAAGGCGACAACTAATCAAAAAAGTTCAGACTTTTATTCTGCAACAGGGAAATAAATGTCAACATTGTTTAAATTTCAAGTCAAGAAATTTCAAGTCAAGACAACAACAAAAAAATCTATGACACACTCGCTAGTCAAGCCAAAATATTGCAATGCAATGGATTTAGTGAGTAATACCCACTACTACACTAGTTAACTATAACACTACTTTACATTGTTAGCAGGCTCACAGAACAAGCTGTGTTAGTTGACTAGAGAGTGTGTCGTTGACTTTCAACAATGCTGAAATGTATTTAAAGTTTTCAGAATAAAAGTCTGAACGTCAAATTGGCTGCTGTCACATATGAGACTTTCATATTCAATCCACTTGTCTACAGAGGCCTATTTACTTAATACCCATTCACCTTTTATCTTCTGATCTCGTATGTTGATGGGGAAGAAGTAGGGTACATTAGCAGAGATATGGTTTGGATAAAACCATCTGCTAAAGCATCTGCTTAAAATGTTACTGTTTTAGTACTAGTACTAGTGCAGTGCATTAGGCCTAGGTTAAGCTTACCTAACACTAATGTACACAGTCTCCCCACCCACCCGAACTATCTGCCATCCATATCAGCGGTGTACTCTTAACGTGCGTGAAAGGGGCTTGAAGACTTTCATATTCAATCCAGGCCCATTTACATAACACCCATTTACTATCATTATCTTCTGATCTTATACAGTAAACAATATCAATCTTGTTTACGTACTGTACAGTATGTTGACATTAACAGGGATGGGGTAGTGGTGGCTTAGTGGATAGTGAGTTGGACGGATGATCAGAAGGTCAGGAGTTCAAATCCCACCTGGGAACACCACCATACCACCACTGTGGTGTGCCCTTGAATAAGGCACTTAGCCCGTACGTTGCTCCAGGGAGACTGTCCCTGTGATCTCTAAATCTCTCTAATTGTAAGTGGCTTTGGATAAATGTAAATGGCTGTCAACCCCCCCCTCCCAACCCCCCACCCTACCCCCACAGCCAACCATGGAAGGCATGCATGAGAAGGGCATGAACGAGGAAGCACGGTTCGCCCAGTTGAAGGGGATGCCCATGAGACAGGGTGGGCACAGCGGAATGGGCCCCCCTCCCAGCCCCATGGACCCCCACACTCAAGGTAGAGAGACCAGTCATGGTTGTCATGGTTGTCATGTCATCAGTCATGGTTGTCCTAAGCGTGGTGTAGAAGTGTCAGTCAGCGGTCTAATATGGCTTTGCGTCTCTAACTGTACAACTATACTGTAGCTCTTAGAAGCAGTAGGTCATATCTTGTACGAATATCTCCCTCTATCCCCTCCCGTCTTTTTTCCCCATCTCTGTTTCTCTCTCTCCCTACGACAAGGCTATCAATCTCCCCTAGGAGGCTCCGATCACTCCAGCCCCGTCCCGTCCTCCGGCCCTCCCTCCGGTCCTCTCTCCGGTCCTCTCTCCGGTCCTCTCCTACCCTCCTCCAGCCGCCCCGGCTCGGCCCCACTGGACGGCCCCGGCGGGGACCCCCAAACCCTGGGCCAACAGCAGCAGAGTCGCCCCGGACCACCCAGCGTCTCCGGCTCCGGCCCAGGCCCCAGCCCAGGCTCCAGCAGCGGTGCTGGGGGCTCCGGAGGTCCCGGAGGTCCCGGAGGTCCCGGAGGTCCCGGAGGCCCTGGAGGCCCCACTCCCTTCAACCAGAACCAGCTCCATCAGCTCCGGGCCCAGATCATGGCCTATAAGATGCTGGCGCGCGGCCAGCCCCTGCCGGACCATCTCCAGATGGCGGTCCAGGGCAAGAGGCCCATGCCTGGGATGCAGCAGCAGCTGCAGCAGCAGCAGTCCATGCCCAGTCTGGCCCCTGGAGCTGGGGGTGGGGGACCCGGACCTGGACCAGGCCCTGGACCGATGCCCTCGGGCTACGGCAGAGCTCACGGTAAGGGAGGCTGGGGGCTGCAGGGACTGAGGCAGGAACTATGCAGTCACACTAGCCCCTCCCCCCCCGCCTTTATATCAAATAACATAATTCCTCTTGACTGAATGGTTCTGAATCTTTGGTTGGTTCTGAACCTTTATCCACTTGTTTATTACTTCATCAGCTGAAATATGTTTCTTCTTCTTCGGCGTATGGGTAGTTGTTTTTCCTCTCCACTCCACCAGGCTCGGGGCCGAGGGGCTACCCTTTTACCACCCCGAGACCTGGTTGAGGGGCTCACCCGGGCTATATTTCTGGACACCCTTCCAGAAGCCACGTCATCGTCTCGTCATCTAATACCGACAGACCATGCATCCCGTTGGGTGGGTGGTACAACGGGCAATCCAGGATAACATGGTCTGCGGTTTGGTCCTCTGCGCCACACTCGCACGACGCATTTGGGGCCAAGCCCCATCTGTGCATTGATGAGCGGAAACGAGACGATTGAGCCGGTCCGGAGACGATTGAGCCTCACCCAGGATAGCCTTGGCAAGTCCATCCCGAGGGGCTCAGGGCCGGCGACTGGGATGTGGTCGCGGAGTTTGGAGGTGTTTGCCTCCCACTCCGCGCGCCACATATAATCCGCCCATCCTGCCGCACTGATGTTAAGATCTCTGCATTGCTGCCTGAGATCCTGTGCGGCAGGCACAAATGGGTGTCTCGACTTGAGACGCCGGGAGGGCTCCGCTGTTATAGTGAGCCTATCATGGAGCAGATGGTTATTAAGCTCCACGGCCCGGCAGGCGAGACGTGCTGTGGCTCCCATGCGGCGGAGGCCTGCGGGCTGGATGCCTGCTAGGATGGGAAGGTTGTCCACGGGGGTAGGACGCAGGCATCCTGTCACAATGCGCAAGGCTTCGTTTATAGGCGAGTCGATAAGGCGGGTGTGGGCACTGCGACACCATACTGGGGCGCAGTATTCACTAGTTGAATAAACGAGGGCTAGGGCTGCCGTGCGCAAGGTCCTTGCGCCGGCGCCCCAGCCCGAGCCAACCAGTCGCCTCATCAACGCCACACGAGCTGTTAACTTCTTGCGCAGTGACTCGAGGTGCCGGCGAAACGTGAGCGTCCTGTCCAATGTCACGCCGAGATAGATTGGCTCAGCGGAACATGGCAGGGGAGTTCCATCTAGGTGTACTCTAAGCTCACGTTTAGCCTCCCTGTTGTTAAGGTGGAAGGCAGCCGACACCGTCTTTGCCTCGCTAAGCTTCAATCTCCATTTCCGGAAGTATGCCACTAGTGTCTGCATGTCCTGGCTCAGAATCCCCTCCACAGACCGCCAATTTCCAGCAGGGTACACCACTGCGAGGTCGCCTGCGTAGGCGTACTTCCGCGAGAGTGTGTTGGTCAGGTCATAGGTGTATATATTATAGAGGAGGGAAATATGTTGATATTCTGGTGTTGTTGTAGGGATGATGGGCCCGAGCATGCCTCCCCCAGGCCCGTCAGGGGTACCAGTAGGCATGCAGGGACAGAACCCCAACGGACCCCTCAAGCCCTGGCCTGAAGGTGAACACAGACTCGAAACCTACAGTACGTTATGTTACGTTCAACACAAATGCGTTGTGATGTGATTGATTCGATGCGATTGATCTTTGTGGGTTAAGAAATGAGCAGTAACATGGATGTCACACAAGTGTTATACAACACAGTTTAGAGAGTCGGTGAATAAGATGGTGAATGTCTAGACTCAAGTGACATTTCTGGTTGTCATTGTTGTTATCCTTACTGCAGTTTATTCAACCTGAAATCCATGGGCATTAGGAATAATGAACCCTAGCTAAATATGAAAAAATTGGGTTGAATCTCAAAAGCCTTTCCTCGATATCCTCACTTCCTCTCTCCCCACCTTCTTTTTTTCTTTTCTTTTTCTGTTTTTTTTTTTTTTCTTTTTTATGGTTAATATTTGTATTGAATTTCACAGAGACATGTACTCAACAGGACATAACAACAACAACAACAACTAGTATCCGTGGGGGAGGTTATTGTCCCATGTAATAGTAGAAAACTAGTTTTGCACTTTTTTGTTATGCAGTACATTGTCCATAAACAATAACAGAGAATGTTTTTTCTCATCCAAGTCTTACAGTCCTAGACACAGCGGCAGCACAAACACCAACACAGTAAATCATATTGTGACCCATACATTGCAGATCTGTTACACATTAGTCTTGTGTACTTTCCTGAGTGTCCCCGCCTTATGTTTAACACACGGGAGGAACCGCAGACCTTCTCATACAATGTGTTATTTTATTTATTTATTTATTTTAAAAATATGTTTTTAGGGCGTTTATGCTTTAACGGGATAGAGACGGTAGAGATTGACAGGAAGGATGGTGAGAGAGAGGAGGGATGACATGCAGGATATGTCGATGGACAAGAATCGAACCATGGACCTTGCGATGATACGGCATTAGTGCCCAACTGACATTATTTCAAACCACATTTCAACGTTGAAGGTCGGTGGCGTGTCCCGGCTGGGAAGGGAAGGGCTTTTGAGATTCGGTCACATGAAAACATTCCATCATGTACAAAACGTACAAGTCTTCATCTCTTCTATATCTAACCCCTGTTCTGTTCTTCTGTTGTGGTGGTCAGTTACAGCACCTTGTGCAGTACAGCCCTTCTCTCTCCTCTCCTCCCCCCAGGTCCCATGGTGAACGCCGGCACCCCGTCCAACGGCCCCCAGAAGCTGCTCCCCCCCCAGCCCACGGGCCGCCCCTCCCCAGCGCCCCCCTCCGCGCCCCCGGGCGCCTCGCCCGTCATGCCCCCTCAGACCCAGTCCCCGGGGCAGCTGGCCCCGCCCGCGGCCCCCACCATGGTGACCCACCTGGCCAAGCAGAACCGGGTCACCCCCATCCAGAAGCCCAGTGGCATGGACCCAGGAGAGATACTGCAGGAGAGGGAGTTCAGGTAAAGGACAGAGAGAGAGGTGTGTTTACACACCGCCAACATCAGTCACAGGAGAAGGGGGGTGTTCCGTCAACGTCGCTAAAGGAAAATCCAGGCTTTTTTTTTTTTTTACACATTTCGCGAGACTTATCAAAAAATCTGATCTTATTTTGATAAATCTCGTGAGACTTCATTGAAAATAAGCCTGGATTTTTCCTTTAGCGACGTTAATGAAATACCCCCCAGGGACAAACAACTAGAGTGCTAGAAGTGGAGCATCATAACAGTTTGAGTGGACATTCCCTTTTTTGTTTTGAGCTGATGATGATAATGATAAACGTTGATTAGATACATAAATGAATAGAGCTTGAATAATATTGAAGACAGTATTTCAGAGAATGCATACATTGGCAACGAATCCACACATAGGCTCTATCTTGGCTTAAAGTGTGTTTATTATGATTATATATACAGTATATATTTTAAAGAATATACATAAGATAGATATGTATTTATTTATAGATAGGTACTTTATTGATCCCAAAGGGGAAATGAAGGCATTACAGCAGCTCACATCACAAACAACAACAACAACAAAATAAAATGAGAATTGAATAATAGAATAAAATAAAAACAGACATAAATAGAAATATTATACAACAGTAACATTCATAATTAACTGTACAGTATATGATATCTCCTGGTCTCCTCAGGCTGCAGGCTCGTATCACCCACCGCATCACGGAGCTGGAGAACCTTCCGGGTTCTCTGGCTGGTGACCTGCGCACCAAGGCCACCATCGAGCTGAAGGCCCTCAGACTGCTCACCTTCCAGAGACAGGTATGCAGAACCATAGCCATGCTCCTCTGTCCTGCTCTGCTCTGGAATGACACTTCTGTTCTATTCTGGAATGGTACTTGTATTCTATTCTATTCTATTCTGGAATGGTACTTGTATTCTATTCTATTCTATTTTATTCTGGAATGGTACCTACCTACCTACGTACTATTCTGTATTATTCTATTTTGTTCTAGTTGTTCAATTGCTTCCAAACATGAATATGACCGTACTGTATATGATGATAGTGATGATGATGGTAATGATGATGTACATAGCACCCGTCATCAAATACCTTCTCTCCCCCCCCCCCCCACCCCGCTCTCCCCCCCCCCCCCCTCTCCCCAGCTGCGTCAGGAGGTGGTGGTGTGTATGCGCCGTGACACGGCCCTGGAGACGGCCCTGGACGCCAAAGCCTACAAGCGCAGCAAGCGCCAGACCCTCCGCGAGGCGCGCATCACAGAGAAGCTGGAGAAGCAGCAGAAGATCGAGCAGGAGCGCAAACGCAAACAGAAGCACCAGGTTACACACACACACACACACACACACACACACACACACACACACACACACACACACACACACACACACACCTCAGACCAGGTTACACAAACAAACAAAACACACCTCAGAGTGGGACGAGTGCTCTCAGGGCGTCAAATCAAATCGAATTATCCAACTTTATTTATATAGCCCATTTCTTACACAGATGCAATACAATGCGCCTTATAGGAGGAAAACAAATCTGAGAGGGAAAATGAAAAAGATAAAACCGGTGATACCGTTACAGGACGCTTGTGATGGGGCTTGTGACGTTTTTTCAGCCCTTCAATCTTTTACATGTTATTGAAATGGATCTATTTCATTGGTACACTGCAAAGAGTAAATCTAAGTAAGATGAAATGTCTTAAATCAAGGCAATATATGATTTTTTACATTTTAGTTTGTTAGTCTGACTGCACTGGTTTTAAGATATCACATATAATATTACTCGTTTTAGAAAATCTTGGCAAGTGACATTTTCTTTTCTTGTTTTTGAGAGCTGACCCTTTTGCAGTGTAGTAATTTGATTAGGAGGGTCTAGATACACTACTACCCTCAGATATGGAAATAGACTCTCATCTATCTCATCTTCCCTTGGATCTTAGATCAGCGGTCTCGGTCGAGGCTTTTAAAAAACAGCTAAAGACTGTTTTGGATAGCCCCCAAAGCCTGTCTTTCTGTGTCCTGTTGATATTGTTGTACACCTGTTGTTACTTGTTCTTATTTTCACTTGTTTGCCTATTTTAACCTGCTATGACTTTTGCTCTTTTATTATGTTTGATTATGTTTCTTCTTTATTATGTTCTCTATATGTAAAGCACTTTGTGACCCCTGGTCTGGGATAGGTGCTATACAAATACATTTTACTTACTTACTTACTTACTATCCACAGGAGTACCTGAACAGCATCCTGGCCCACGCCAAAGAGTTCAAGGAGTACCACCGCTCCATCACCGGCAGGATGCAGAAGCTGACCAAGGCGGTGGCCACCTACCACGCCAACACGGAGCGAGAGCAGAAGAAGGAGAACGAACGCATCGAGAAGGAGAGGATGAGGAGGCTGATGGTGAGGAGGAGGGTTGGGATAGGGAGGGGGACACACACTCACACACACACACACACAAATATACACGCACACACATACACACACACACACACGCGCACACACATGCCCCCCCCCCACACACACGCCCACACACAGAGGCACAGACACACACACACATACACACACATACACACCAGGGATTCCGTTAACCGGTAATTACCGGTCTTTGTCCGGTAAAATTTGTTGAAGTCCGACAAATTGAAAAGTCGTCGGACATATTGTCCGGTGAAAATAATTCCCTCTAAGCACAACTTGAATACAATTCACATTCTGATTCCTTCTATTTTAAAAAAAGATGAATATATAGGCTATGTATTTCTTTTATTATGATATGATTTGACACCGGCATGATGATGACTCCTAATGTGTAGGCTGGCCTATGCGAAACAGCGGTAATAGTCAGGTGCCACATGGGATTGATGCCAGATGGGATTACAGCCTAACCAGTCTATTACCGCTTAAACCCAGTAGCCCATTCGGCGATAACCCGGCCCATCTGGCAACCCAGAGTTCAGAGTTGAATGGAAAGAAACTTTCCCCTGGCTGCGTTTAGATGAGGAAGGAAAAATGTTCTGCTCACCGTGCAAAAAATCGGGGAGGAATAACGGATTCACGAGAGGAGAAACGAATATGAGAATGTCGGCTCTCACTGATCACAGGCGGTGCAGTGAGCACATATCGGCGGTCAGTTTGAGGCAACAGCAAACCGCTATGAAAGGCCACTGTGAGCAGGCTAATGAAACGGCTAACAATAAGCTGCACTCTCAGCTACAAGTTGCATTTCACATGGCAAAAAATGGCATCGCATGTCATCAGTATGTGGGACTGACTGAGCTACTGAAAGCAGTTAAGGCTCCAGATTTTGTCTTGAGTGAGGGCATTTAGCGCCACAGCGACTCCGTTGATGACATGGAAAGGGCACTGCAAGACGTTGTGATGGATCAGCTGGATGAAAAGCTAAAGGGGAGTGACTTCATTGGAATTATCATTGATGAGACAGTAAATATCACCGTGGACAAGAAGCTGATTATATACGTGAAGTTGGAAATAAAAGGAAGAGTTGAGACATGTTTTCTGGGCAATTATGATGTGCGGGACCGCACAGAGTGTATATTTGACAAAGTGGTGGAGGTGCTCCGCGAGAGAGGTGTGGAGCTGTCCCGCGTCATTGGCCTGGGCTTTCCATTCAGGTGCACTGTGGTGCCCACCGAGTTGCGCTGGCCGCGCTAGATGCTGCAAAGGCTGTTGACCAGGTAGGAGCCTACAAGCGCACAACTGCTTCTGTGTACTCCTTTTGTCCACCTGGTTATAGAAATGACGTTGTTTTATTGATTAAAAAAGGGTAAAACTGGAAAGAGAAAATAGAAAACTCACATTAATCCCAAACAATTTGACAAACTTCAGTTAACGTAATGTGGAGTCCGTTCATTGATCGATGCTGTCTGTTCAGTTCCCAGTGAGGCGCCCGTTCAGCGCTGGACATAATGGCATAGCGCGCATGCGAATCATGTTATATTATTATATATTATATAGCTTGCATCTAATCATATCGGATGAGAAATAGACATTAAATGGCATATATAGGCCGCTACACAACAGTTATCACCGCGACAAACAGCTATATTATATTTTAATATGATGACCGGAATATCTCACGTTTGTCCGGTAAATCGAAATCTTCCCGGACATCGGCAATTTTTTCTAACGGAAACCCTGATACACACGCACACACATGCACCCCCCCCACACACACACACGCCCACACACAGAGGCACAGACACACACACACACACACACACACACACACATCCCTGAGTCTGTGTGTGTGTCTGGCAGGCGGAGGATGAGGAGGGCTACCGTAAGCTGATCGACCAGAAGAAGGACAAGCGGCTGGCCTACCTGCTGCAGCAGACAGACGAGTACGTGGCCCACCTCACGGAGCTGGTCTGCGCCCACAAGGCCGTGCAGGCGCTCAAGGAGAAGAAGAAGAAGAAGAGGAAGAAGGAAAAGAAGGTACAGTATGGGGCGGGTTACTTGTGCTCTGTTCAAGGACAATAAGAAGTTGAATCTTATGGGATGTTAATCTGAATGGCTGGCTGCTCCACAGAGACTGGAGAATGCTGAGGGTCAGACTCCTGCCCTGGGGCCTGATGGAGAGGTCAGTTACCTCCAGAATCCCTTGTTGTAACTGTCATAGCCATGCGCTTGCTCATAGTTATAATAATAGCTGTATTCCTCTATTCGTAGAAGTAGTTTGTACAGTGGTACAGTAGTCAAGGTTCGGTATCCAGACATTTCTCTTGTTCTCTTTAAATTGTCTTTTTGTGTTTAAAAAAACCAACAAAAAAACACGACAATTTTAAACGTGCGCACACGACAAAGACCTAGATGTACGTGAATAGAGTCATAGAGGATGTTACACAATGAAGTCCAAGACTTATTTCCATTGTGATCCTCTTACGTCCCAGTCAGTAGGCTTCAGTGTCATTTTCCAGTGGTTGTCTGACCCCTGACCCTGTTCTGTCTGACCCCTGACCCTGCTCTGTCTGACCTCTGACCCTGTTCTGTCTGACCTTGTTCTGTCTGATCCTGTTTTGTCTGACCTCTGACCCTGTTCTGTCTGACCCTGTTCTGTCTGACCCCTGACCCTGTCCTGTCTGACCCTGTTCTGTCTGACCCTGTTCTGTCTGACCCCTGACCCTGTCCTGTCTGACCCTGTTCTGTCTGACCCTGTTCTGTCTGACCCTGTTCTGTCTGACCCTGTTCTGTCTGACCTCTGACCCTGTTCTGTCTGACCCCTGACCCTATTCTGTCTGACCCTGCTCTGTCTGACCCCTGACCCTGTCCTGTCTGACCCCTGACCCTGTCCTGTCCTGTCCTGTCCCCCCCCCCGAAGCCTCTGGATGAGACGAGCCAGATGAGTGACCTGCCAGTGAAGGTGATCCATGAGGAAAGTGGCAACATCCTGACGGGGGTGGACGCTCCCCGAGCTGGGCAGCTGGACACCTGGCTGGAGATGAACCCAGGGTGAGAACTGGTCTGAACTGGTCTGAGCTGGTCTGAACCAGTCTGGGCTGGTCTGAGCTGGTCTGAGCTGGTCTGAACCGGTCTGACCTGGTCTGACCTGGTCTGACCTGGTCTGACCTGCTCTGAACTGCTCTGAACTGCTCTGAACTGCTCTGAACTGCTCTGAACTGCTCTGAACATGTCTGAACTGCTCTGAACTGCTCTGAACTGGTTAGAATGAGATTGTAGTGATCCTATGTACTTTGTACTATCCCTCCTAAATACCTCTTCATCCCCACTACCCCCCTGTACAGTTTCTCTACTGTAAATAAATAAGTAATTCTTCCTTCTTCTAGCATTGTGACTGCCAATGCCCCCTGGTCCTAGCATAGATGACTTTTTCTTATGATGACTAATGGATAGATGATTCACTTACCTAGACAAAGGCATTTGTTGTAAGTCGCTTTGGATAAAGGCGTCTGCTAAATGGCAATGTAAATGTTATGTAAAATCTATGTAAAGACCTGTTAGCAACCCCACCTAGTGAGTTAACTCTCTATATGCTGGGGCAGTAGCTAGTGCGTCCAGTTGGCAAGCGGAAGGTCATGGGTTCGACACTCGCTTGGGGCAAGCTACTCTACCCTGCTGCTCGCTACAGTATTGTGTGTTGTGTGTATGTAGCCTATAATGCTTTGGTTCGGGGTCACTATTAAGCACTTTGTGACCTTTTTGGGAGAGAAAGCTGATACGAATACAGTCTGACTGACATGTTGGTGTGTCTTATGTCCCTCCTCTCAGTTACGAGGTGGCCCCTCGCTCTGACAGTGAAGACAGCGAATCGGAAGAGGAAGAGGTGGGTGGTTGTGTGGCTAAAACGCAGCTAGCGGTTGTACTGTACAGTCTTATGAGGCTTATGATTCATGCAATATCGGAAAAAAACACTGAACTTCTGAGGTGAAAATGTCAAGTTATTTGTGTAGAGCCTCCACATGGGCTTCCACATCTCCTTTGTACAATGAGTTTCATTGAGTACAACGTCCCAGTTTCCTAGCTCCGAGAGCACATGACTGACACATTACGGCTCAGTTGCACGGTCCCGACCCAGATAGCAGCGTGTGACCTTGTGATTGACAAGCTGTTGTCCCCCCCCCCCCCCCCACCTCCGGCCTGTCAGGAGGAAGAGGAGGAGCTCCCCCCTCCGCCCCAGACTCCTCCCGTGGTCGTGGAGGAGAAGAAGATGAAGATCCCAGACCCAGACTGCGAGGAGGTGTCCGAGGTGGACGTACGACACATCATCGAGTGAGTCCACTGTAGGACGAGATGGACGTACAGATGGACAGGTTGTAGGACAGTAGGACATAACCTCAAAAACCTCTGTCGCATATTTATGCATGTGTCTGATGATGAGACTTTCTCAATGACTTGAGTATATTTCCCACCTAAACATGTGTTGTTGTTGTTGTTGTTGTTGTTGTTGTTGTTGTTGTTTTTAAATACTAATTTCCCAGCTTGGTGGTGTAATTGTCCCTGGAGAGCCACAGTGGGTGCAGGTTTTTGTTCCAACCCAGTGCTATCACAGCTGATTCAACATGGGCCGGTTTCAGACAAGGCTTAAGCCTAATCCTTGGCTAAAAAGCATCTTCAATGGAGGTTTTACATTGAAAGAGTGATCTAGTCCAGGACTAGGCAAGAAGCAGCCTTGTCTGTGAGACCCACCCCAGGTGTGTCACTGCTGAGCTTGGACAAAAAGCCTGCAGTTCTCCAGGATCTCACTCCTGGATGTCACCCCCCCCCCTTCGAGTCCAGGTAAAGGTCCAGATCAGCTGATGGAGTGGTGTCCCCTTCCCCCCCCCCAGGCACGCTAAGCAGGATGTGGACGATGAGTACGGCAGCGCGGCGTTCGCACGGGGGCTGCAGTCCTACTACGCCGTGGCCCACGCCGTGACGGAGAGGGTGGATAAGCAGCCCTCCATACTCATAAACGGCAAGCTCAAACAGTACCAGGTGAGGCCCAGCTCAAACGGTACCAGGTGAGGCCCAGCTCAAACAGTACCAGGTGAGGGGCAGGGGGCCAGCTCAAACAGTACCAGGTGGGGGGCAGGGGGCCAGCTCAAACAGTACCAGGTGGGGGGCAGGGGGCCAGTTCAAACAGTACCAGGTGGGGGGCAGGGGGCCAGCTCAAACAGTACCAGGTGGGGGGCAGGGGCCCAGCTCAAACGGTACCAGGTGAGGCCCAGGTCAAACAGTACCAGGTGAGGCCCAGCTCAAACAGTACCAGGTGAGGCCAGCTCAAACAGTACCAGGTGGGGGGCAGGGGGCCAGCTCAAACGGTACCAGGTGAGGCCCAGGTCAAACAGTACCAGGTGAGGCCCAGCTCAAACAGTACCAGGTGAGGCCAGCTCAAACAGTACCAGGTGGGGGGCAGGGGGCCAGCTCAAACGGTACCAGGTGAGGCCCAGGTCAAACAGTACCAGGTGAGGCCCAGCTCAAACAGTACCAGGTGAGGCCAGCTCAAACAGTACCAGGTGGGGGGCAGGGGGCCAGCTCAAACAGTACCAGGTGAGGCCCAGGTCAAACAGTACCAGGTGAGGCCCAGCTCAAACAGTACCAGGTGAGGCCAGCTCAAACAGTACCAGGTGAGGCCAGCTCAAACAGTACCAGGTGAGGCCAGCTCAAACGGTACCAGGTGAGGCCCAGGTCAAACAGTACCAGGTGAGGCCCAGCTCAAACAGTACCAGGTGAGGCCCAGCTCAAACAGTACCAGGTGAGGCCAGCTCAAACAGTACCAGGTGAGGTCCAGCTCAAACAGTACCAGGTGAGGTCCAGCTCAAACAGTACCAGGTGGGACCAGCTCATGGCCCATAGGGCAGGAGCCTATCTCCTGTTTCCCGTAGCGTGAGGCGGCTTGATGTACAAGTACACCCCCTGGACATGACGCTGGTATGTCGCAGGGTCTTACACCCAATCCAACCCTTAATCTTGTGTTAGAAGAATGATTTTTTCTTTTTTTTATTACACAGGAGAAACAGTACAGGGGGGGTAGTATATGTCTCAGGAGGGACAGCTAAGGTCTCTCTCTCTCTCTCTCTTTCTCTCTATCTACTCCTTTCCCTTTCCCTCTCCCTCGTTCCCTCACCCCACCTCTCATTCTCACCCTCTCTCTCTCTCTCTCTCTCTCTCTCTCTCTCTCTCTCTCTCTCTCTCTCTCTCTCTCTAGACAGACAGATAGATAAATAGATAGATAGGTACTTTATTGATCCCCGAGGGGGAAATTCAGGCGACTTCTGAAACGTGATATGCACTAACAACAGTCCAGTATGATTTAACATCCCCCCAGCCTGACTCTGATCACCCCGATCGAGCCAGCCGGAGGACGAGGATTTATTGTATCCACCCCCCTCCCTCCCTCCCTCCCTCCCTCCCACCCTCCCTCCCTCCCTCCTTCCCCCCCTCCCTCCCTCCCTCCCTCCTTCCCCCCCTCCCTCCCTCCCTCCCTCCCTCCTCTCAGATTAAAGGTCTGGAGTGGCTGGTGTCTCTGTACAACAACAACCTGAACGGCATCCTGGCAGACGAGATGGGCCTGGGGAAGACCATCCAGACCATCGCCCTCATCACCTACCTCATGGAGAACAAGCGTGTCAATGGAGCCTTCCTCATCATCGTGCCCCTCTCGTCAGTACCCGGATTGTAGCCCCTCCTCTTTTGTAATAGAAAAAAAACGTCTCTCTCTGTCTCTCTCTCTCCCCCCATCCTCTCTCTCTGTCTCTCTCCCCCCCTCTGTCCTCCCCCATTCTCTCTCTCTCTGTCTCTCTCTCTATCTCCCCCATACTCTCTCTCTCTCTCTGTCTCTCTCTCTCTCTCTCCCGCTCCCCCACTCTCTCTCTCTGTCTCTCTCTCACGCCGCTTAACCCTCCTTTTTTACAAAATAACCGTTACAACACCACTCCCTTCTCCTAATCCTGGCTCTCTATTTCAACGATTGATAAAGGATGAACAGATCAAAAGATGGAGAGGAGGATGAACACTGTATATTTCAGTGATTGTGTGTGTGTGTGTGTGTGTGTGTGTGTGTGTGTGTGTGTGAGTGTGTGTGTGTGTGTGTATGTGAATGTGTGTGTTTCGTCTCCTATGAGATACGAAATAACCCACATTGAGTTGAGTTGTGCTCTCTTCTCTCTCAACGACAGAACGCTCTCCAACTGGGTGTATGAGTTTGATAAGTGGGCTCCGTCCGTGGTGAAAGTCTCCTACAAGGTGAGTCCGAGTTAATATAATAATAATAATAATAATAATAATAATAATAATAATAATAATAATAATATATGCCATTTAGCTGACACTTTAGGCCAAAGCGACTCCTAATGTTGCGGGGGGGGGGGGGGGGTCGATTAGTTGATGGCTGCTAGGATCGATTCATTGATTCATTGATCGCACAGCCCATGGGGCGTAATTTAAACAACAATGTTGAAGCGTGAATGTGTTCCCTGCCAGGAGTGATCTGATATGACAGTGAGTGATCTGATATGACAGTGAGTGATATGATATGATAGTGAGTGATCTGATAGGACAGTGAGTGATTTGATAGGACAGTGAGTGAATGAAAGCGCCAGGTCTGCTGCTGTTGGAAGGAGTGATGGTCAACAGCTACAGCTGTGCCACTGTGTCACTCAAGTCAGGGAAAATGAGTATTTCTGAAGGATTTTTGAATGATGACCTTTTTTTCTTTTTCAATTTGGACCCCCACATCATCACATAATTTCTCTAATTCTCTAACTTTATAAGCGTAATTGTACTGGTGTTTTATCTTGGCCAGGTCTCCCTTCAAAAAAGAGATTTTAATCTCAACGGACCTCCTGGTTAAATAAAGGTTAAATAAAGAATAAAAAACACACACACACACACACACACACACCCCCCCCCCCCCCCAATAGACTAAGGGATGAGTCTGACTCATCCCCTCCGAGGGTGTGACCTGGTGGTTGACTGACTCATCCCCTCCGAGGGTGTGACCTGGTGGTGAGTCTGACTCATCCCCTCCGAGGGTGTGACCTGGTGGTTGACTGACTCCTCCCCTCCGAGGGTGTGACCTGGTGGTTGACTGACTCATCCCCTCCGAGGGTGTGACCTGGTGGTTGACTGACTCATCCCCTCCGAGGGTGTGACCTGGTGGTTGACTGACTCATCCCCTCCGAGGGTGTGACCTGGTGGTTGTCTGACTCATCCCCTCCGAGGGTGTGACCTGGTGGTTGACTGACTCATCCCCTCCGAGGGTGTGACCTGGTGGTGAGTCTGACTCATCCCCTCCGAGGGTGTGACCTGGTGGTGAGTCTGACTCATCCCCTCCGAGGGTGTGACCTGGTGGTTGTCTGACTCCTCCCCTCCGAGGGTGTGACCTGGTGGTTGTCTGACTCCTCCCCTCCGAGGGTGTGACCTGGTGGTTGACTGACTCCTCCCCTCCGAGGGTGTGACCTGGTGGTTGACTGACTCCTCCCCTCCGAGGGTGTGACCTGGTGGTTGACTGACTCCTCCCCTCCGAGGTGTGACCTGGTGGTTGTGTAGCTTCAGTCCTTCCTCCTCCACAGGGTTCTCCCCAGGCCAGGCGGGCCTTCGTCCCCCAGCTGCGCAGCGGCAAGTTCAACGTCCTGCTCACCACCTACGAGTACATCATCAAGGACAAACAAGTACTGGCCAAGGTAGTGTTGTGGATTTATTTGAGTCTTAATAGATTGAGTAAAACGTATAAAGCACAAAGAGCCTAAATCAATATTTGTCTCCAAAGAGGCCTTTTATTAAGCAAAGTCACATGAGCGCAGAGAGAAAATAGCAGACAAAGCGGACTCATATTTATAGAACTGTCCTTGGTCATGAGGTCACTATTCTTGGGAAAACAATCATATTATACAAATCTGTGATTGCACAAGTTATAGGCCGTGTCCACTGTCAGAATTATTCACTGCGCCACAGTTCTTGGCACATCTCTTACAGGAAGGAAATGGGCCTTCCTTGAGTGCTAGATTCGCCAAAATGTAGAGAGTTCTCTATACTGATTCTCAGTATAAAATGATATAAAACTACAACAGTAGGCCTACATTTCATGTTTCTTTTGTTGATACCATAGATACGTCGGTATATGCACACATACTTTTTGGATAATCGTAAATTCTGTCATTTGTTCTATTCGTCTCTTGATTCTGGTGGTGTTTTATTTTTTTATCTTGTTTCATCTGTTTCTGTGTCTATGGTTCCCTCACCTCTGACCCCACTACGCCACTGTCCCTAGCCCTGCTGATGACCCCTTTGTGTGACTTGACCACCGTAAACGTTTTCTTTTTCTTTTGGCATTTAGCAAGACGCCTTTATCCAAAGTGACTTACAACAAGTACATTTGTCTAAGGAAGTGAATCATCTATTCATCAGTCATCGTAAGAAGAAGTCATCTATGCTAGGACCAGGGGCCATTGGCAGTTATAATGCTGGAAGAAGGAAGAATTAAGAATTATTATTATTTATTTTTATTTTATTTACAGTAAATAAACTGTAGATTTCTGTAAAGAAATCCCCCTCTCACTCCCTCTACACCATCCAAACCCCCCCTCCCCCCCCCTCACTCTTCCTCTACACCATCCAAACCCCCCCTCACTCTCCCTCTACACCATCCAAACCCCCCCTCCCCCCTCTCTCTCTCCCTCTACACCATCCAAACCTCCCCCCCTCACTCTCCCTCTACACCATCCAAACCCCCCCTCCCTCCTCACTCTCCCTCTCACCACCCCCTCACCCCCCCCCCCCCCCCGCGCAGATCCGCTGGAAGTACATGATCGTGGACGAGGGCCACCGGATGAAGAACCACCACTGTAAGCTGACCCAGGTGCTGAACACCCACTACCTGGCCCCCCGCCGGGTCCTCCTGACGGGCACGCCCCTCCAGAACAAGCTGCCGGAGCTCTGGGCGCTGCTCAACTTCCTGCTGCCCACCATCTTCAAGAGCTGCACCACCTTCGAACAGTGGTTCAACGCCCCCTTCGCCATGACGGGGGAGAAGGTGGGCGGGGTTCTCATCAGTCTATTAGATTAGGTTTGGTTAGGTTAGGTTAGGTTAGGTTAAGTTGTTAGATTACGCATACGCAGAGTTTGACTTTTACCCTTGGGGGGGCACCAGAAGAAAAAAAATCCAGCCTAACCACAGTCTAAAAACCCACCAAAAACCAGCCCAAAACATATATTGTCAGAAAACCGCTAATTACTATTGGGCAGGTGCCCATCTCCTGCCCCCTATACTGTATGTCTGTTGCCAATGATGTTTGTAAAATAAAATAAAATTAAAAACCTGCACATTGTATGTAGCTATTAGGGCAGAGCCGTGGGAACTACTTTGTGGGAGAGGGTGCTGTAAATATTAGGTTAGGTTAGGTTAGGTTAGGTTAGGTTGTTAGATTAGGTTAGGTTAGGTTGGGGGTTGGGTTAGATTGGATTGGATTACATTACATTACATTACATTACATTAACTTTAGAAGATATAGGGCCCAGTTTCACAGAAAAGGCTTGAGCCTAATCCTAGACTAAAAAGCATCTTCCATGGAGGTTTTACATTGAAAGTCTCCTCCTTTCCTCCTCTCCCCCCTCTCCCCCTCTCCCTCCTCTCCTCCTTTCGTCCTCTCCTCCTTTCCTCCTCTCCCCCCTCTCCTCCTCTCCCTCCTCTCCTTCTCTCCTTCTCTCCCTCTCTCCCTCTCCCTCTCCCCCTTTCCCTCCTCTCCTCCTCTCCCTCCTCTCCTCCTCTCCTCCTCTCTCTCCAGGTGGACCTGAATGAAGAGGAGACCATCCTGATCATCCGTCGCCTCCACAAGGTGCTCCGCCCCTTCCTGTTACGCAGGCTGAAGAAGGAAGTAGAGGCTCAGCTACCTGAGAAGGCATGTCACATACACGCGCACTAGGGGTGCAACGGTTCAGTTGGCCCACGGTTCGGTACGGTTCGGTATTTTGGGTCACGGTTTTCGGTACGGTTCGGTTCAGAAACAAACGTTCCAGACCAACTCGACCTCTGACCAAAGGCCGCGTTCGAGGCATTCACGTGGACGCTCCGGCGCTCTCAGAGCTAATTTACGAACGCGGCCAAATTGATCTTCTCGCCATAAAGCTTAAGCGTACAGTGGGCTTCCTGTATAGATTTAAATCTTGCTTTTCCTTGGCTTCCAGAAAACGTCTTGTCTCCGCCCTTTTCCTTTCACAATTGGATTATGGTGATACAGTATATAGGTTTGCTTCTCTGTCCACTTTATCCAAGCTAGACCCCCTGTATCATTCGGTTCTAAGATACATCACCAATAGTGCCTTCAGGACCCATCACTGTACACTGTATAGTCTGGTTGGATGGCCATCTCTTTCTGTCAGAAGGCTCCAACACTGGTACACTCTTGTGTTTAAAATCATCTCTGGCTTCTTACCGAATTATCTGGGCCTGAAGTTCATCCCTATACCGAGTGGCTCGGGTCTCAGGTCTCGTAGATGGCTACAATACAAGGTGCCACTTATCATGAACAATGTTGGAAGGGCAAGCTTGTCTTATTATGGCCCTTGGTCTTGGAATGACCTACAGACTACTTTTAAATTAGAGGCCCTTATTTCCATAAGTATCTTCAAGCGTAGATTAAAGGATGTGGTCACCGCTCGCTGTACCTGCTTTGGTTAGACTTCTCAATGTTTTAATCACCTTGTAAATACCCCTACCATTGTTTGTCTATTGTATTGTTGCCACTGTCTTATGTCCTGTCTTGTTATCTGAACAGTTTTTTTAAGCTACTATTTTGACCCTGTCTTGGCCAGGTCTCTCTTGTAAAAGAGGTTTTAATCTCAATGTGACTTCCTGGTAAAATAAAGGTAAAAAAAAAAAAAAAAAAAAAAAACGAAAACCGAAAACCGTCACGGTTCACTAGTGAATTGAGCCGTGGAACGCAAACCGTACCGTCCGTAAAAAAACCGAGAACCGTTGCACCCCTAACGCGCACACACACACACACACATACACACGCACAGACACACACACACACACGCACACACACACACACACGCACACACACACACACACACACACACACAGTGGCGATTTTGTATGAATGTCCCCTGTCCCTCTCTCTGTGTCCACCAGGTGGAGTATGTGATCAAGTGTGACATGTCGTCTCTCCAGAAGGTTCTTTACAGACACATGCAGGCCAAGGGGATCCTGCTGACAGACGGCTCAGAGAAAGACAAGAAGGTGAGGAAGAGGAGGAGGAGGAGGAGGAGGAGGAGAGACTAGTAGGCTTCATGTGTGTGACCGGTGTATACGTTTTCAGGTCGAAACTTGTTCAAAGTATTTCCTGCGTGTGTTCATGTGTAAGCGCTGGTGCAGGGTGGAGACAATAGGTCATAATCCCACATTCGTGTTTACGGTTACAAGAGATATGTCTCCAGGTCTGAGCCCTTTCTGTCTGTCTGTCTGTCTGTCTCTCTACCTGTCTGTCTGTCTGCCTGCCTGTCTCTCTGCCTGTCTGACTCTCTGTCTGTCTGTCTGTCTGTCTGCCTGCCTGTCTCTCTGTCCGCCTGTCTGTCTGTCTGTCTGACTTTCTGTCTGTCTGTCTGTCTCTCTGTCTGTCTGTCTCTCTGCCTGTCTGACTCTCTGTCTCTCTGCCTGTCTGTCTCTCTGCCTGCCTGTCTGTCTCTCTGTCTGTCTGTGTGTCTGTCTGTCTGTCTGTCTCTCTACCTGTCTCTCTGTCTGTCTGTCTGTCTGTCTCTGCCTATCTGTCTCTCTGCCTATCTGTCTCTCTGCCTATCTGTCTCTCTGCCTGTCTGACTCTCTCTCTCTCTCTGCCTGTCTGTCTCTCTGCATGTCTGTCTCTCTGCATGTCTGTCTGTCTCTCTGCCTGTCTGACTCTCTGTCTGCCTGTCTGTTGCAGGGTAAAGGCGGCACCAAGACTCTGATGAACACCATCATGCAGCTGAGGAAGATCTGTAACCACCCCTACATGTTCCAACAGATAGAGGTAGACTGTTGTCATGGTCCAACAGACAGATAGAGGTAGACTGTTGTCATGGTCCAACAGACAGATAGAGGTAGACTGTTGTCATGGTCCAACAGACAGATAGAGGTAGACTGTTGTCATGGTCCAACAGACAGATAGAGGTAGACTGTTGTCATGTTCCAACAGACAGATAGAGGTAGACTGTTGTCATGGTCCAACAGACAGATAGAGGTAGACTGTTGTTATGGTCCAACAGATAGATAGAGGTAGACTGTTGTCATGGTCCAACAGATAGATAGAGGTAGACTGTTGTCATGGTCCAACAGACAGATAGAGGTAGACTGTTGTCATGGTCCAACAGACAGATAGAGGTAGACTGTTGTCATGGTCCAACAGACAGATAGAGGTAGACTGTTGTCATGGTCCAACAGACAGATAGAGGTAGACTGTTGTCATGGTCCAACAGACAGATAGAGGTAGACTGTTGTCATGGTCCAACAGACAGATAGAGGTAGACTGTTGTCATGGTCCAACAGACAGATAGAGGTAGACTGTTGTCATGGTCCAACAGACAGATAGAGGTAGACTGTTGTCATGGTCCAACAGACAGATAGAGGTAGACTGTTGTCATGGTCCAACAGACAGATAGAGGTAGACTGTTGTCATGGTCCAACAGATAGATAGAGGTAGACTGTTGTCATGGTCCAACAGACAGATAGAGGTAGACTGTTGTCATGGTCCAACAGATAGATAGAGGTAGACTGTTGTCATGGTCCAACAGATAGATAGAGGTAGACTGTTGTCATGGTCCAACAGACAGATAGAGGTAGACTGTTGTCATGGTCCAACAGACAGATAGAGGTAGACTGTTGTCATGGTCCAACAGACAGATAGAGGTAGACTGTTGTCATGGTCCAACAGATAGATAGAGGTAGACTGTTGTCATGGTCCAACAGATAGATAGAGGTAGACTGTTGTTATGGTCCAACAGATAGATAGAGGTAGACTGTTGTCATGGTCCAACAGACAGATAGAGGTAGACTGTTGTTATGGTCCAACAGATAGATAGAGGTAGACTGTTGTCATGGTCCAACAGATAGATAGAGGTAGACTGTTGTCATGGTCCAACAGACAGATAGAGGTAGACTGTTGTCATGGTCCAACAGATAGATAGAGGTAGACTGTTGTCATGGTCCAACAGACAGATAGAGGTAGACTGTTGTCATGGTCCAACAGACAGATAGAGGTAGACTGTTGTCATGGTCCAACAGATAGATAGAGGTAGACTGTTGTTATGGTCCAACAGATAGATAGAGGTAGACTGTTGTCATGGTCCAACAGATAGATAGAGGTAGACTGTTGTTATGGTCCAACAGATAGATAGAGGTAGACTGTTGTCATGGTCCAACAGATAGATAGAGGTAGACTGTTGTCATGGTCCAACAGATAGATAGAGGTAGACTGTTGTCATGGTCCAACAGACAGATAGAGGTAGACTGTTGTCATGGTCCAACAGACAGATAGAGGTAGACTGTTGTTATGGTCCAACAGATAGATAGAGGTAGACTGTTGTCATGGTCCAACAGACAGATAGAGGTAGACTGTTGTCATGGTCCAACAGATAGATAGAGGTAGACTGTTGTCATGGTCCAACAGATAGATAGAGGTAGACTGTTGTCATGTTCCAACAGATAGATAGAGGTAGACTGTTGTCATGGTCCAACAGATAGATAGAGGTAGACTGTTGTCATGGTCCAACAGATAGATAGAGGTAGACTGTTGT
>NC_137675.1:24265851-24305279 GCF_963989245.1 Nansenia antarctica | reverse complement strand
GGAGGCAGAAGAAGCGCGGCCGCCCCCCCGCGGAGAAGCTGTCCCCCAACCCCCCCGCCCCTGACCAAGAAGATGAAGAAGATTGTGGACGCTGTCATCAAATACAAGGACAGGTGCGGTGCGTCAAGTGGTTGGGAGTGGAGTGTGTAGTTGGAGCCGGTTGCTTTTCATGGGTTAGATTATTATATTACAGTGCCTTGCAAAAGTATTCACCCCCCTTGGCATTTTTCGTGTTTTGTTGCCTCACAACCTGGAATTAAAATGGATTGTTTGAAAGTTTGCATCATTTAATTTACAGAATATGCCTACAACTTTGAAGATGTGATTTTCTTTTAGAAGTCAAATACTTGACTACACAGCATTGTATGTCTGTGTGTGTGTGTGTGTGTGTGTGTGTGTGTGTGTGTGTGTGTGTGTGTGTGTGTGTGTGTGTGTGTGTGTGTGTGCGTGCCTGTGTGCGTGCCTGTGTGCGTGCGTGCGTGTGTGTGTGTGTGAGTATGTGTGTGTGTGCATATGTGTGTGTGTGTGTGTGTGTGTGTGTGTGTGTGTGTGTGTGTGCGACTTGGATAAAAGTGTCGACTAAATGAACATATAAATGAACAATGGTACCGTCAAACAATTCCCTGTCAGAATAATAGTGTTTTTAGATTAGTTTTACCACGTAAAATACTTTCAGAAAACCCCCCCAAAAACTAAAAACAAAACTTAAAGCTTCATTCATACAGCATTTGAATGTTATCTCATGAATGGGGAAGATACAGTATAGTATAGTACAGTATAAGTCAGATGACAGGGATGTGGATATAAGGGCAGAGTGGTGTTATGGGTAACTGGTGATGTCATGTCTCCTACAGCAGTAATGGCCGTCAGCTCAGTGAGGTCTTCATCCAGCTGCCGTCGCGCAAGGAGCTGCCGGAGTACTACGAGCTCATCCGCAAGCCTGTCGACTTCAGGAAGATCAAGGTGTTGATCACCTACACACGCACGCACGCAGCAGGGACAAGGACGCACGCACACACACACATACACACACAGACACACACAATGGTGTCTGCTGATAAGTTTCTTACAGTATACATGCACTCTCTTTTGTGTGTAAGGTATCCCTTATATGAGGCCATCTCTCTCTCTCTCTCTCTCTCTCTGTCTCTCTCTCTCTCTCTCTGTCTCTCTCTCTCTGTCTCTCTCTCTCTCTGTCTCTCTCTCTCTGTCTCTATCTCTCTCTCTCTCTCTCTCTCTGCTCTCTCTCTCTCTCTCTCTCTCTCTCTCTCTCTCTCTCTCTCTCTCTCTCTCTCTCTCTCTCTCTCTCTCTCTCTCAGGAGAGGATCCGTAGTCATAGGTACCGTAGTCTTGGCGACCTGGAGAGAGACGTGATGCTGCTCTTTCAGAACGCGCAGACCTTCAACCTGGAGGGATCTCTGGTGAGACACACACACACACACACACACACACACACACACACAACTGCTGTTGTTCAGCGTGGTGCAATATCCCAAAACATTTCACGTTGTCAGTTACACCTGTAATTGTATTTGATGTGACCAGATCTATGAGGGCTGTAATTGTATTTGATGTATTTGATGTATTTGATGGAACCGGATCTATGAGGACTGTAATTGTATTTGATGTATTTGATGTAACCAGATCTATGAGGACTGTAATTGTATTTGAAGTATTTGATGTATTTGATGTACCAGATCTATGAGGACTCCATCGTGCTGCAGTCTGTGTTCACCAGCCTGAGGCAGAAGATAGAGAAGGAGGAGGACAGCGAGGGAGACGACACTGAGGAAGAGGAGGAGGAGCTGGAGGAAGGCTCCGAGTCTGAGTGTGAGTCTAGATTACTTCTTGATTTTTAAATTTAAAAAAAATAGGTTTCATGTTTATTGGAGAGAGACAGGAAAGTAAGGAGGAGAGGGAATGTCAGCATGGCATGGGCATACTGAAAGAAAGAAAGAAAGACACAGAAATTAACAACTTTATGTAACGTTGTGTTACTTTTCGTAATCTTGCCAAGAACTTTGAGGTAACACTATGGTGTGTGTGTGTGTGCGTGTGTGCACGTGTGTGTGCATGCGTGTGTGTGTGTGTCCTACAGCTCGCTCAGTGAAGGTGAGGATCCGCCTGGGCCGGAGAGACAAGGGGGGGGACCGGGGCAAGAGCCGCAGGCGGGGGGGCCGCACCCGCGCCAAACCTGTCGTCAGCGACGACGACACTGAGGAGGAGCAGGAGGAGGTAAACACCATGGGTGTGTGTGTGTCTGTGTGTGGGGGGGGGCGGGTGGGGGGGGCATAGAAGGTAAACACCATGGGTGTGTGTGTGTGTGTGTGTGTGGGCACAGAAAGTAAACACCATGGGTGTGTGTGTGTGTGTGTGTGTGTGTGTGTGTGTGGGGACAGAAGGTAAACACCATGGGTTTGTGTGTGTGTGTGGGTGTGTGTGTGTGCGTGCGTGTGTGTGTGTGTGTGTGTGCGTGTGTATGCGTGTGTGTGTGTGGGCACAGAAGGTAAACACCATGGGTGTGTGTGTGTGTGTGTGCACCATGGGTGTGTGTGTGTGTGTGTGTGTGCACGCGTGCATGTGTGTGCGTGTGCGTGTGTATGTGTGTGTGTGTGTGTGGGCACAGAAGGTAAACACCATGGGTGTGTGTGTGTGTGTGTGTGTGTGTGTGTGTGTGTGTGTGTGTGTATGTGTGTGTGTGTGGGCACAGAAGGTAAACACCATGGGTGTGTGTGTGTGTGTGTGTGTGTGTGTACATGGTGCCTGTCAGTTCTCTATCTTTCTCTCTCTCTCTCCTTTCCTCCCCCCCTCGTGCCTGTCAGTTTCTCAAACATCTCTCAAACATGGACATTTTCTCGATCACATTGAAAAACAGACTCACTCACTGTTCTCCCTTTCTCTCTCCTTCTCTCTCTCTCTCCCTCTCTCTCTTCCCCACGTCCACTATCCCCTCGTTTGCAGGAACACTCCCCCAGTAACTCAGAGGAGGAGACCTGAACAGAACCTTCCAGATGGAGGAGACGCTCGACACATTCCAACGACACTACTTCCACTCAAACCAAGCTTGGCTCATGTCCATCCACTCTCAGTCAAACAACTAAACCGATTTCTAGGCCAATTTCCAGTTCATGAATTGAATTTCAGTCCGTTTCCTGACACAGTTGACCCCATCCCTGTTATGCATGTACTCAGCCTACATCAACTAGTAGCTAATTCCCCTCTTCCTTTTGGTTGGCATAGACAACCGTGATATGTCATTTGAGGTGGTGTTTACATCGCTACAGTTGGCACAAAAACAACCGTGATATATCAAAACCGGTTCAAACCGGTGCGTATGTAAGGTTGGCACATGAGCTGTGGATGTAGTGTGGCTGGAGTAGCACTGCAAAAGTACCTCTAGGGGGGAGAGAGTTGGTTGCACAGGTGATGAATGTATCCCAGGTGTTTGGACAGAAGTTGCTGTGTTTACGTTGGAACTGTGTCTTTCTGTGGTTGGGGGGGGGGGGGTGTACGGTTGCGTTCCTGATTTCTGGGAATCCCCTCACCTCTTGAGCAAGTCTCTGTCCTTAGTTGACTTGAGTTGAGACGGAATTGACCCCAGCTGATTTTTTTCTATGTGTCAAAACAACTCACATTATGATGCTGCTGCTTAGCTGGAAAACAACTCTTGCTATCTAAGCACTTGTTATTGTTGATTGTGTAAAAACTAATTTGGTATTAATTCATCGATTTGACAACCCCAACTGTCTCGTATCTACAACTTGATGCTGTAACAGATATTCCTACATAAAATCTCGAAATTGACGATTGTATATATATATATATATATATATATATATATATATATATATATATATATATATGTTACGGTACATGTGGGAATACGGTACATGTGGGAAAACTAGGGTTAGGGTTAGGTGCTAGGGTGACTTGGTACATGCTGGCATGTCTAACCCTAACCCTAACCTTAACCCTAACCCTAACCCTACCCCTAATCCTAACCCTAACCCTAGCACCCTAGCACCTAACCCTAACCCTAGTTTTCCCACATGTACCGTATTCCCACATGTACAGTAACATATATATATATAAAATAATAATCATTAGGTAAAGTTCATGATGAGGTTCAGTGTTGTTTGTGAAATGCTACTTCATCGTTGTGTCGCCCTTTTGTTGCCAAGCAACACTTGCCGAATGTTTTGAATCTGTTCTCCTTTCCTCTCCTCTTTCAGCACTTTCATGTTTGTAGTTTTAAGAGAACGGACCAGAGGTGACAGTGTAGTTCTTCTTTGATTGTGTGTTCCTTACGCCCACCAAGGTGTTAGATGTAACGATGGTTGTGTTGTTATGAATATGTTTATGCATGTGTATCTGTGCCTATGCGTGTGGGTAGAATTACAATCTTATGTACTGTATTTTCTCGATTACGTTTGTGATAGGAAACAACGACCAAAGCGCCAGTGTTCTCGCGCATTAGGTGTGGGGATCTCTGTATTGTGTTGTGTCATTGTCTAGTGGAACTACAAGACTACAATAAACTACATACAGTATGGAAATATTGTGATGGTTTTGAGGTTTATTCTATATAGACTATAGGCTAACCTGTAATCAGGGTGTAACATTGCTCCGTATCCACCGGGTGGCGATCTCACCCAAACCGCTCCAGCACCGGTGTCGAGCATCACATCACGATGAGCGAGATGCGTTTCCAAGTCCAGTATTGTGTAGTAGGAGACAGGGTTCGAGTTATAAGCTGAACTCTGTGGGGGTCTCCAAAATAACAGTGCGAAATGTTCTCATGCACGCGCGAATCATGCCCACACAGCGATGGGACTTCAAGTTTTAATTAGCTATAGGCAGTAGCGGATTAAGGTGGTCAGTGGCCCTAGGCTACTCCTTTGTGTGAGGACCCCCCGCCCCCATACACAAGCCTCCCCCCTCCCCAAAATATACAACTCACGAGCACCCTGCACACACACACCACTCATAATGCTTTACCATAAAACACTTAAACACTTTAATAACACAATAACACAACAGTGTTAATAATGCAAAGAATTAAAAAAAGGTTCAGTGCATTCAGTTCTGTCTCTATTGCTCTCCTCTCCCGTTGTCTCTCTGTTACTGTCCTGTTGTCTGTCTCTCTGTTGCTGTCCTGTTGTCTGTCTCTCTGTTGCTGTCCTGTTGTCCGTCTCTCTGTTGCTCCCCTCAGCTCTAAATGAAAGAAATGAATTAGCTAATTAGTTGGCATGTAAACATATAGTTAGGGTTGGGTACAGTTTGGGTTTTATTCGATACCGGTGACAAATCGATACTTTAAAAACGGTACCGGTACAGAAACATCATCCTCATCCTCAAATCCCAACATATCCTGACGCTACAGCTGCAGGCTACTCATTTCACCACATCAACAGCCCCACATGAAACAACAGCTATAAAAGCGATAGTCACACATGTATCTCGGCCAATAATTTTGTTATTTTTGCTATACAGAAGGAGCGAAAAATACATTAGGTTAGTACACTAGGTTAGTAAAAAGTAAAAGCCACCTTACCTTTACGGAGACAAGATAGACCAAAGTGGTCTGTTTTCAGTAGGCTGAGTGGTCTGTTTTCAGTAGGCTGAGTGGTCTGTTTTCAGTAGGCTGAGTGGTCTGTTTTCAGTAGGCGGAGTGGTCTGTTTTCAGTAGGTAGCAGAGTCCTCAGTAGTAGCAGCAGTAGTAACAGTAGTAGCAGCAGGGCTAACGTTAGGTGTCATAGCAGGTTTCTTTGATAAAAACCCGACATTTTCTAGGCTTGATGACCCGGTCGGCAGCAGTGACCTTTTTTTGGGCGGCATGGTAGCTACTGTATGTATATACTCCTGTATAGCTAATGAATGAATGTTTGCTTCTCAATAATAGGCTAGGTGCACGATCTCACTACTTCCTGAAAGGCAACTGGTGTCTCACTCTATTGGTTTAATTGATTAATCAGCTGTGCACTGTGTGTTCCAACGGTTTACCGCACAGCTGATTAATCAACCTTTTGCTGTTGCACAATATTCTACTGCGCCCCATGGTGTCTTGGTGGTGAAGTGCAGGCAGTAAAAGGCATACTGTCATTCACAGGAGATTCACGCGTAGTTCTTTTGAAAAACGTGTTTATTTTACAATATTTATAATATAAATTAAATAATATTCATTACATTGACATTTTGATCAAATAATAGTTGTGGTAATGTATTATTAGCGACCCCCACAGATTTGTGATTTTACTGCCTTCATGGGAGCTCAGAGAGCCTCAGACCATCTCTATGGGAGCTCAGCTCCCATTGGCTCCCACATAACTCGAACCCTGGTAGGAGATAACATCTTTCCTCTCGCTGTGTTCTATCTTTTATTTTTTTCTCCTATTTTAGATAACACTCAATTACAAACTGTGGCATCAACTTACATACCGGTATACACCTTTATGTAAGCAAGAGAGGATACCATTAGAGGAAGGGGGTTGTGGAGACATTTACCACTGGTACAGGGTTGTGGCACGAGGCGGAAAAAAAAACCTGTACAGTGGTAAATGTCTCCACAACCCCCGCCCTTGAATGGTAAATTGCTTTTCTACAACAGCCACCACATAATATAAAAAAATAAATACACAGTTGTAACATTAAATTCATTTATTTACAATCATTAATTGTTTCAGAATACATATATCCTTTCGCCACAGAATAATAGTCCCATAAACAAGATCAACGATTGCATTGTAGGTCAGCACAGGTGTTCTTAATCAGATTGATTGGGAGGCGCATTGATACTGGAAATGCGGTCTGAACTGAAGGTTGTTCAGGGGGTATTTACCACTGTTGCTAGCCAATCAGAATCCAGTATCCAAACTTGCTGTTGTGGAAAGAGAGGTAGCCTATTCCTGGTGGATGTAAACAAGGCCCTGGACTAGCAGAAGTGTCAGAGTGTGACGGTGACCTCCATGTCAGGTCAGCCGAGCTGTTAACACACACTTTTATATTTGAGTTATTCCCCAGATTCCCCTGTGTCCTTCTCCACAACATTCTGAGAAGTGTATGTCAGGAGGAGGAATGAATGCCTCTTTTATCCAACGGATGCAAACAACCTGACAGCTCTGTTGATATAGTAAAGAACCGGGCGGTTGGCACATTATAGATAGATTGTGGTCAGTGAACTATTTTCTCAGGGGTGGGGTGGGGTGGTTGGCATGACATGGTCTGCGTGTGTGTGTGTGTGTGTGTGTGTGTGTGTGTGTATGCGCGTGCGCATATCCATTTGTGTGTGTGTGTGTGTGTGCGTGTGTGTATGCGTGTGCGCATATGGATTTGTGTGTGTGTGCGTGTGTGCGTGTCCATGTGTGCGTGTATGCGCGTGTGTGTGTGCGTGTCCATGTGTGCATATGCATGTGTGTGTGTATGCGTGTCCATGTGTGCGTGTTTGCGTATGCGTGTGTGCGTGTGCGTATGTGTGTGTGCGTATGCGTGTGTGTGTGTGTGTGTGTGTGTGTGTGTGTGTGTGTGTGTGTGTGTGCGTATGCGTGTGTGTGTGTGTGTGTGTGTGTGTGTGTGCGTATGCGTGTGTGTGTGTGTATGCGTGTGTCTCTCAGGGGGGTACTTTGACAGAGGCCCTCTTGTTGTAGCTGGAGCCGTGTCTTTCAGACAGATGGGAGGCGATGTTTCCTGACTTCTAGAAACCCCTGGACCCTCTTAACCAGTCAGAACCAGCTGTTTAAAGGGGGGAGGGGGGGGGGGGGCGGGGTTCACCTCGAGGGCCGGACCACCCCCCCAGAAAGTTCAAAACAACCTGCTTAGTAGTTTCACGAACCATGTGCCATGTGAATGACTGTAGGAAACTGAATGTGTTCTTCTGCTCTGACTTGTTAGTGGCTGTTTGGAATATCAGTAAATACAGGTCATATCCATTTACATTGACATTTTTGGCATTTAGCAGCAGACGCCTTTATCCAAAGTGAAATACATTAGACTAAGTAGGTGAATCATCTATCCCATCAGTCATAGCAGGAGAAATTAATCTATGCTCAGGCCTGGGGCCATTGGCATACTGCTGAGATGGACAGTCATAATGAGAGTAGAGGGCATGTAGAGGTCTCAGGAGGGACAGTTGAGGTGTCGCCCTGGAGAGATATATCGTGACGTTAGAATTATAAGGTTCTATCTCAATTTTTGTCAAAATTTAGTTTTTTACATAATCTGATCCATTAGGTGTTTATTAATGCCTGTGTGGTGTTATTTTTAAAATGTTTACATTTTTTAGTTAGAAATTAATAAAATACTACGGTTCCATCTCACAAAACATAATGGAATGTAAAGACTTTGACGCTCAATATCTCTGAACTACCCTAAACAGAGATAGAACCTTATAATTCTAAGCTCACGATATGAAGTCTACATATAAAGTCTACTAACGAAGCAATGTTCTATGTTCTCCTGTTTTGAGGAGCAGCTCCTCAGTGTGTATTACTCATAGGGTAATTTTTACTTGTGCTAGGCTATATAAATAAAGTTTAATTGATTGAGTTTGAACAGAATATAGAGGGACAGACAGTAATCAAATTAATGGGATGGCATATTAAAGTGTCTGGTGACAAACTGTCCCTAATAAAAAATGTACTGTCATTAACAGTATCACTAATGGTCGACCTTGGGAGATGAACTGAACTGATGACGCAGGGTGTGTGTGTGTGTGTGTGTGTGTGTGTGTGTGTGTGTGTGCCTTCAAGGTAGGAATAGGACACATGGATGACCAGTGACTAACATTCATTCATCTGTGGTGTCGCAATGTGAACCAGCCTTGTGGACTGTGCCTGTAGATTAGATTAGATTCAACCTTTTTGTCATTGTACAGACTATGACGGAATGTATTTTTTGCTCTAGGCCCAAGGTCAGCCATAGTCAGCGCCCCTGGAGCAATTAGGAGTTAAGTGCCTTACTCATGGGGCACAACGGCAGTGGTAGGCATCTTAGATAATAATGCCAGCAGCCGTCCAGTCACCAGCTCACATGGAGCACCCTCCTGAGCCGGGGATCGAACCAGCGACCTTCCTTCCTCTCTAACCTCTAGGCTACCGCTGCTCATACTGTGTACGTTGGACAGAATCAGAAATCTGAAATCTGAATCAGAAACAAATGTATTGCTATGTAGATTTTCACATACAAGGAATTTGCTTTGGTCAGTCGATGCAACAACACTAAACAAAGTGCGAGGACAAAGACAGACAGAAACGTTAACTGAGAAATAAACAATAGATATGAGAGAAAGTGCTACAAGAATAGTGCATCTGTCGGTGTGTGTCTGTCGGTGTCAGTGGGTGTCACGGTAACAGCCAGTGTCAGTGGGGGGTCCCCCGGGCCTGGTTAATGAGGCCAACTGCAGTCGGGAAGAAAGTGTTTTTATGCCGTGAGGTTCTGGTCCAGATGGACCACGGTCTCCTGCCAGACGGGGGTGGTTCAAAGAGATTCTGATTGTGTCCAGGGCGGGAGGCTGGGGGGTGGGGGGCGCTCAGCCACAGGACAGGATGGATCGAGTCAAGAGACGATGGTGGGGAAATTGTATTCCCCGTCGACTTTCCGATGTCAGCCATCTTCAGGCGTACCAACCAGGCATATTGCAATGATTTTAAGGGGCTATATCTGTTCTATGAATTCTATTTCTATGGTATGGTAGAGCAATGTTGGAAACACAACAAACAATCCTGCTCACATACTCGCACCCGCACACACACACACACACAGACACACAATCCTGTGTCCAAAATACGATGCACGTAAACACAGTCACATGGGCCCAGCAGTGAGAGTGCTGCCCCTCCCCATGAATCCCTCTGCTAGGCTAATGGGCTGCTCTCTAATCTTATCTAGCTCTGTTCAGAGTGCTATTAGCATTACTGCTACTGATCTGATTAGGTCCATCATCACTGCCCCATAGGCTGTTCTGTGTGTGTGTGTGTGTGTGTGTGTGTTTGTGTGTGTGTGGGCACAATGGTTTGTGTGTATGTGTGTGTGTTTGTTTGTGTGGGCGCACAATGGTTTGTGTTTGTGTGTGTGTGTGTGTGTGTGTGTGTGTGTGTGTGTGTGTGTGCGAGTGTGTGTGTGAGTGTGCGCATCTGTCTGAATGTCTCTCTATTTCTGTGTTTCTGCATGTGTGCGTTGTTATATCCTGAGGACTATGAACCTCACCTGTATAACATGTACTACTCAGACAACGGTTGTAACTTGAGTATTTATTGTTCTCTACTGTGGAGCCCCATGTTAGATCAAACTCACAGAACAACATGGCATCTTAAATACCCAGGATGCATAGCGTATACCCAGGATGCATAGCGTTAACAAAACCATAGCAACAGTGAATACATCACATCTCCTCCCCCCTTACAATAAATGTCCCATTTAACATCAGCTAGAAAATCTTCAAATAACACCATAACTATATAGATGCCTGTAACAAAAACAATAACAATCCTGGGGTGAGGGTAGACCACCTCAAACCCCTGACTATACCCATGGAGATTATTCTGCTCCAGTTGAATTGGGTAAGTCAAGCTATAAGACCAAACGATCAGGAGGCCGCCGCTGTCTTTCAGGATATCGCCGTGCAGCTGGAACCTCAGGGTCTCTGTGTCTCTGTAGTGGGCTCGGACCAGAGGCAGAATCAGGCGGAGGTGTTACAGTCTCTTTGATTGGAGAGTCAGCTGCTGCGGCAGCAACCTCAGGCTCAGGCATAGAAGAATCTGAAACTTCTGCAGGTAGATCAAGAGGCGGTGTATCGAGAGGGTCCTTGGCAAGCAGCGGGGTGTGTGTTGGAGCTTGCAATAGCTGGTCGAGGTGCCTTCTCCAGACGATGTCAGTAGCAGTTTGAACCGTATATGATACCGGTCCAGTCTGTGCAATGATGGTGGCAGGAATCCACTTAGGTCCACTGCAGTAATTCCTTGCCAACACAGATTCACCTGGAGTGAAAACTCTGAACTTGGTTTGTCCTCTTTGTTGGATTTGTTTCTTCTGCTGCTGTGAAACTGTCTCTTTCACTGACGTTGGCTTCAGGAGGTCAAAGTTGGATCTAAGCTCTTTTTGTAGCAACAAGCTGGCAGGTGATACTTTTGTAGTTGCATGTGACGTGTTGCGATACGTCAGTAGGAATCTGTGCAGCCGCTGATGGAGGGTTCCCTGCCCTTGTGATGCCTTTAATGCATTTTTCATCGTTTGCACAAACCTTTCAGCGAGGCCATTCGATGACGGGTGATAAGGTGCTGATCTTATGTGCTGTATGCCATTTGCTTGCACGAAAGCAGCCATTTCCTGGGACACAAACTGTGGTCCATTGTCAGAGACGAGTTGAACGGGACATCCAAAACGGCTGAACATTTCTCCCAGCTTCTCAATTGTCTTTCCTGTTGTGGTGGATCTCATGATAGCCACTTCAGGCCATTTACTGTGTGCATCCACAGCGACAAGTAGCATTCTGTCCTCAAAAGGTCCTGCGAAATCAATATGCACACGATGCCATGGCCTTTCTGGAAAGCTCCAGGGGTGCAGAGGAGCTAGTTGAGGATTGTTCCTGATTTTCTGACATGAGGAACAGGCTTTTGCTATCTCCTCTATCTGTCCATCCATATTTGGCCACCAAAAGTAGCTTCTTGCTATTTCCTTCATCCTTACTATTCCACTGTGTCCTGAGTGGAGTTGCTGCAACACTGGTTTGCGTAGTGTTGGTGGTATAACCACTCTCCTTCCCCACAGCAAACATCCAGACTGCACCGTCAGTTCCGCCCTCCTCGCGAGGTAAGGTTTCAAAGCACCGTCGTTGCTGCCAGAGTGGCCCTTTACAACAATGTCCAAGACAGCTGACAAGACCGGGTCATTGCGTGTGGCCTTCTTCACTTGTTCAGCTGAAACTGGCGCATCATCCACCTGACTGAAATAGGCAACGTGCTCAGTGTGCCACTCTGGTTTGGTGACAGGGAGTGGCAACCTTGATAAGCCATCGGCGTTGCAATGTGAGTCTGCTTTACGATACTTTATGACATATGAATGCCCAGACAACAGCAGCGCCCATCGTTGCAGACGGCTTGCGGCGAGAGACGGTATCCCGGTATGTGGTCCAAGGATGGTTGTAAGAGGTCGGTGATCGGTAAGGAGTGTACATTTCCGTCCATATAAGTACTGATGGAATTTACGAACGCCAAAAATGATGCTTAACGCTTCCCTCTCCAGCTGAGCATAATTGGCTTCGGCTTTGTTTAAAGTCCTTGAAGCAAAGGCAATGGGCCTTTCATCCCCATTTGGCATTATGTGTGAGATAACTGCACCCACCCCGTATGGAGATGCATCACAGGCCAGCTGGATTTGGAGTGACGGGTCATAATGGGTTAGGACCTCTGACCCCACTAACACATCCTTTGATTTCTGAAAAGCCTCCTGGCATGCTTTATTCCATTCCCTTGTCCTGGCGGAGTTAGTCATGTAGTGGCTTTAGTAGCGATGATAGATTTGGGATGAAACGACCGTAGTAGTTGAGCAGCCCTAGGAACGAACGCAACTGACTGACGTTCTGGGGTGGCGGTGCATCCATGATGGCTGCGACCTTGGATGGGGCCGTGTGTAGGCCCTCGGCACTAATGACATGTCCCAAGTACTCCACAGAAGAGCGGAAAAAGTCACATTTTTCCTTGCGAACCCTGAGTCCATATTCCTTTAGTCTTTGAAGAGTGGCGTCCAGATTATGAAGGTGCTCGGAATCGCTGGCCCCTGTGCAAAGGATATCGTCTAAATAGCACTGAACACCAGGCAGGCCACTGAGGATTTGATCCATAGCACGTTGAAACAGTGCTGGTGCTGATGTGATTCCGAAAGGTAATCGGCGGTACCTGAAGAGGCCCTTGTGCGTTGTGATAGTTAGCAGCTCCTGTGAGTCTTCATGCACATGCATTTGCAAATAAGCTTGATTAAGGTCTATTTTACTGAACGTTTGACCCCCACTAAGTCCAGCAAACAGGTCCTCAATATGAGGGAGTGGATACTGCTCTACAGATAGCACAGGGTTAACTGTTACCTTAAAATCCCCACAGGTCCGGATTCCTCCATCCTTCTTAGGCACTGGCACTATCGGTGTCGCCCAATCACTGGTAGTGACTGGCTCCAGTACTCCACTCTTCACAAGAGCATCCAAATCAGCTTCCACCTTGTCTCTTATAGCATATGGTACCGATCTAGCTTTCAAAAACACCGGTTTGCTTTCAGGCTTTACATGTAGCTTTACTGTAATGTTCTTCATGCTTCCTAACTCGTTCCGTAAAACCTCTGTGTGTTTTTCCAAGACAGCCTGTAGGCCTGTGGAGCCGTTTGCTATCATGCGTACTGCTTGCCAGTCCAGCCTTATTTTGTCTAGCCACAGACGTCCCATCAATGCTTGATAATCTCCATTAGTTATGTAAACAGGGAGCTTTTCAATTTGTCCATTACACTGGACAGTCACATCCGTCATACCCCTCATCGGAACGGGCTCTCCTGTATATGTTCGAAACTTGGTGTCTGATGCTCGTAATGGGAGGTGCTTCATGAATTTCTTGTAGACTCTATTTGAGATGATTGAAGCCCTTGACCCAGTGTCGATCTGCATTTTCACTGGAAGTCCTTCCAGCTCAGGGGTAGCCCAGTAGCAATCGGCGCCAATTTATTCGTCGCCAATTTATGTTATATCCTGAGGACTATGAACCTCACCTGTATAACATGTACTACTCAGACAACGGTTGTAACTTGAGTATTTATTGTTCTCTACTGTGGAGCCCCACGTTAGATCAAACTCACAGAACAACATGGCATCTTAAATACCCAGGATGCATAGCGTATACCCAGG
The DNA here is from genome assembly GCF_963989245.1 of Nansenia antarctica. Classification (NCBI taxonomy): domain Eukaryota; kingdom Metazoa; phylum Chordata; class Actinopteri; order Argentiniformes; family Microstomatidae; genus Nansenia; species Nansenia antarctica. Next base: position 24,291,403 of record NC_137675.1, on the reverse strand, counting down.
ATGCATAGCGTTAACAAAACCATAGCAACAGTGAATACATCACATGCGTGAGCCGCAATGGTCACCACCTCCCCTCCTTGCCTGGCCAGGGTACGAAGCCCTCCTACCCTATCCTAGACCTGGGCAGGCAGGCAGTGTTGCCAGATGGGATTGTTTTCCAGCCTAACCACAGTCTAAAAACCGGCCAGTGTGATCATAAGTAGCCCAATTGGGCGGGAATACGCCCAATCTGGCAACACTGGACCTGGGCCTGAGATACTGAGGGGCATGGTATCAGTACTGGCCACATGGCCGTCTCGCCCTGTCAGTCAAGGACACACGCACGCGCGCATACACACACACACACACACACACACACACACACACACGCACACACACACACACAAATGCATCACTCCACTGTTACAGAAAACAAAAGAATCACTCCAGGGCACAGGGAATCATGTTAGAGGTTTCAGGCAGACTCTCAATAATCATTCAGAATTAGATTCAAGACTACCACCCCAAAAAAATCCAGTGTTAGATAATATGATATAGAGATATTGCAAGGACGTTGGTCCGGTCGGGATGTGTGGTTGTCATGTCGATAGCTTGGTTGTTGGGTCTGTAAGAGCTGAAGACTCTAGTAGGTGTTAGTGATTGAAAGGAGTCAGGTGATTCATAGGAGTCACTTGACGCATAGGAGTCAGTTGATTCATCGGAGTCAAGTGATTCATAGGAGTCAATTGTGACACCTTGATTGAGTAGTAGATGGTTAAGGTCCTAGCATTCACAACATAGTAGATTAGAGCAGAGACAATGACAGTTAACCATCAAAGATCAACAGTTTTTGGCTGGGCCCCAACTCTTATCTATATGACCTCTACAGTTAGACACGTACAACGGTGACCAGGAAGTGTCAAGCAAAAATGTCACCTAGCTACTATCTACTTTCTAGAACACCTGTGGCCCGAGGGAAGTCATCATGTACAATAATAGGAAGTCAGAGCGGAACTGTAGACAAGTTAGGGTGGAAGTGAGAAACACAGGTTTTTAATTTTTTTAAATTTGATTTATTGACAAAATAAATACAAATATGTATGTAAGCGATAAAATCTGTGACTTGTTTCCGTCGCTGTCCCTGGTGTTAAAAAGGTCCACGAGGGGAAGGGGCCGTTTAAGTAAAACAATAAAAACAATAAAACAATAAGACATACTGCATGCATATAATTTAGCATGGAACAAGTGCTTCTCCTGTCCTATAACCCTCTATTTGGTTTACAGTGGAATGTTGCTTAACAGCTGTATTCTGATCTTAGCCTTGAAAGCTGCTGTACTGTCAGTTTCTTTGATGCTTAAAGGCAACTTGTTCCATTCCACTGCACCTGTATATCTGAATGAAACTTCTCCTATTTTTTTTACTGTGTCTACAGGGGTGATGTAGTGGATGGTGAACTCAACAAGATTGAAATGAGTCGACACACATTCGTCTGCGGCACATAACGCAGAAACGACACTGTTATAAAAGCGTAGGTCAGCTGCACTGCCAAAATAATTACTATCTATGAAGGGTGGTGAACTCAGTTTTACACAGATTTCTGCTAGTTCAATGTTATCTACATTAGGGTTTACCCAACTATTCAAACCATGGAGTTCAGGGCTCACTTGTGTTTGTTACCGCTACATTCCTGGTGTTGTAGTGGTAACCTCCATCTTAGCTTTAGGTACACAGACGTCACCAACCACATGTCTGAGTGCAATCAATCAAAATGCAATTAGCTTCCACTCTAGTGACAGCAGGTGTGGGTGGTGTGGTTGAGACACGACTATAGGGATGATCCGCTGTTGACAGGTGAGAAGGTAAAGAGGCAAGCGTGCATGTGTACACACACACACACACACACACACACACACACACACACACTTACATACACACACTTACATACACACACACACACACACACACACACACACACACAGACCAAACTCCGTCCCGCACTCACTCTGGCAGATGCAGAGAAGCTCATCCACGCCTTTGTCTCCTCCAGACTGGACTACTGTAACGCGAACGGGATTCCTAGCAGCTGCCTCCAGAAACTTCAATACATCCAGAACAGCGCTGCTAGAATCCTGATGAGGGTGCGCAAATATGATCACATCACCCCCATCCTCAAATCACTTCACTGGCTCCCCGTCTCCCTCAGAATCGAATTCAAGGTCTCCCTCCTCAGTCCTCACCCACCAGTGCATTCACGGAACTGCCCCCCCCTACCTCAAGGAACTCCTCCATACCCCTCAGACCTCCTCACGCACCCTCCGTTCTACTGCCACCAACCTCCTCAAGACCCCCAGGACCAAGCTCCGCACCATGGGAGATCGGGCCTTCTGCTCGGCTGCTCCCAGGCTGTGGAATGCTCTCCCTGACCACCTAAGGGCACCACAGTCTGTGGATGCTTTTAAACGAGGCCTTAAAACCCACCTTTTTAATAGAGCCTTTTTTTAGCCTTTTAATTGAAAATGTTTATTGTTTTATCTTCCTGTTTTTAATTGTAGCACTCTGAGATTTCCTATGTAAAGTGCTTTTATAAATAAAATGTATTATTATTATTATTACCTCACCCCAGTTACACACAGACAGACATACACATCTTTGTACCTGCCTCTGAGGGAGTGAGGGTGTGTGTGAGGGAGGGTGTGTGTTAGGGAGTGAGGGTGTGTGTTAGGGTGTGTATGAGGGGGTGTGTCTGAGGGGTGTTTGTTTGTCTGTCATCATGAGCGTTCTGGAGTATGCAATCCAACCGCCGGATCAAGATTCCAGGAATACCTCCCACAGCCTTACCCCCCCTCAGCCTGTAGGGAGGTTGGGAGGCTGGGAGGCTGAGAGGCTGAGGGGCTGGGAGGCTGGGGGGCTGAGAGGCTGGGAGGCTGAGGGGGTGGGAGGCTGGGAGGCTGAGGGGGTGGGAGGCTGGGAGGCTGAGGGGGTGGGGGGGTGGGAGGCTGGGGGGCTGAGAGGCTGAGGGGGTGGGAGGGTGGGAGGCTGAGGGGCTGGGAGGCTGGGAGGCTGAGGGGCTGGGAGGCTGAGGGGGTGGGAGGCTGAGGGGCTGGGAGGCTGGGAGGCTGGGAGGCTGGGAGGCTGAGGGGGTGGGAGGCTGGGAGGCTGAGACTAAACCAGTTAGCACTCACACCTCCCCCTACTCAAGATTCCCCACACACACAGACACACACATGCGCACGCACACACACGCACGCACACACGCACACACGCACGCACGCACGCACGCACGCACGCACGCACGCACACACACACACACACACACACACACACACACACACACACACACACACACACACACACACACTAACACAGATCACCCCATGGAAACATTTCCTCCTTCTGAATCACTCTATAAACATTAACAACTGCTCCTCCCCCCTCCCCCCTCCTTCCTTTCTTAAACTCTTCATACCATTGGGCTTGATCATTGACCATTACTCCATCTTTCCACCCATCTATCCACCAATCCATCTATCCGTTTATGTGTGACTTCTGAGTCTACTACACCCCATTGGTTAAATAGAATAGGCCATGGAATAGACGTACACTGACCCTAATCGGTGGTGAACGTAGAGCGGTCAACAATTTTTTAAAATAAAAACGTCATAAACACCATAATTCAAGATCTGTTTAAATCTAGGTTTCTCCACACATGGTAAGATGTGGGTGTGGGGTATGGGAGCAACAGGGAGAGAGAGAGAGAGAGAGAGGGGGGGGGAGAGAGAGAGGGGGGGAGAGAGAGAGAGAGGGGGAGGGAGAGAGAGGGGGGGGAGAGGGAGAGGGAGAGAGAGCGGGGGGAGGGAGAGAGAGAGGGGGGGAGGGAGAGAGAGGGGGCGAGGGAGAGAGAGAGGGGGGGAGAGAGAGAGAGGGGGGGGGAGGGAGAGAGATAGGGGGGAGGGGGAGAGAGAGAGAGGGGGGGAGGGAGAGAGAGGGGGGGGAGAGAGAGAGAGGGGGGGGGAGGGAGAGAGAGAGAGTCGCAAGCCTGCTGTGGTTTCCTGGAAAGAAAACCAGTCTGGGATTTAAATCAAACAACCAGAGATGGATGGAGGGAGGGAGGGAGGGAATGAGGGAGGAGGGCTGGAGAAGATAAAAGAGGGGGCATGGGAATCCCCGTCACGTCTCCCAGTCATACAGAAAGATGGTACAGTCAACCGGCAGAATCACACTGGTTCGAAAGATAAAATGACAGAAATGACAAAACATGAAAACAATAGTAGGATTGTTTGTACGTTTCTCTGTACTGCATGTGTTTTCGACTGCGGTCCCACACGCACACACACACGCACACACACACACACACACACACACACACACACACGAACACACACACACACACACACAATCTTGTGGCATCTTGTTCAAGTTTTGAAATGTCTCTGTTTCCCCAATGACTCATTAGCTCTGTATCATTATAGTCTTACACATACACTCCAGCTAAATGTAGCCTGCTGTCTTACCCCATCAGAACCCAAAATATAAGATGGTTTTACAAGCAAACAAACGTGTAAACAAAAACAAACACTGGTTTGAAAACGATCATTTCTGTCTCGTGGATTGTCCGACCTTGCATCCATAGCGCTACATTTCTCTAACCCCTTCCCTCAGCTGAAAGTGGCAGGGAGCCTGCTTTGCTGTTGTCAGAATTACAGATTGCATCTTTAATAGGTTATTTGTTTTGCAAATCCCTCACCTTGCTTACTCAGACAAACGACACTACCATACAGGATGGTATAGAAGATTGTAGTAATAGAAATGAAGGATATTTTTAATAGAAAATACAGATTTTGAGTTTGACTTTTTGTTTGTTTCTCAACATAGCACTCATTCCATCCAAATGCCAAAAGAATCTCTTACATAAGACTCAACAAAGGCTGTGTGCAATCAATGCAACCCACTGATACTGGCTTCCCAAGAGAGTGATCTTCCACTGGAGGAAATTCTCAGGCCATCTATGCGGGCTATAATGAGTAATGTAATGAGTGGATTCTCTCACTTCCCCCTTTATGGGAAAGGCTATGTTTTACTATGATTTATGTATGACCCAGGCATCACGCGGCCCCATTCCCAGCCTGTAAGACCTCGCCTTGACGGGCACTGAGGCAGGACCTCAACCACACTGACCCGCAGGTTAAAAGGTGAGCACGTGTTTGTCTACAGGCTGATTGATGACATCTTTCACACAGATACTACACAAATACACACGCTCTCTCTACACACACATGCGCATGCACATACACACACACACACACACACACATACACATCGGTGGGGGCTGGTGGAGGTAGAAATCGGAGGATGGGGTCATTGTAATGCATGGAATGAGGAATGGTACCATTCCACCAGCCTCCCTACACACACACACACACACACACACACACACACACACACACACACACACACACACACACACACACACACACACACAATGTTTCTATGTAGCAGTGAGAGTGGGTGAGGTGAGGACAGACCAAGCCAACCAGATAATGATAACAGTAGTGGCTCCTATGTTAGCTCCACCCCTCCATGCTGCTCACGTCGATTTTCAAATATCACACCACTCTCGAATCCCCGCCCACTTGTGGACCACATAGAAATGGTCGGATGTTACTCAAAAATCTAATATTTCCCTGGCACCCGTCCTAGAGGCACACAGACCGCTGTGTCCGCTGCAGACCGAAACAACCGTCATTTCTTTGGTCCAGTTTTAGCTGCGCAGCATCCTAACACAGCCGCATCCTCTCACTTGAGTTGATTCAGTCATTGTGCTTAGTAGCTGTAGTGTCCCTCAGAAGGAGCTTCTTGCCGTGGGTGGTCAATATTCTATACCTTAGAAGAAATACTTAGAAATTGTGCGAAATCCCACAAAAGGAGAGATGTTAAGGACTCGGATGCGGATGATCACCGGACTGTCAGCATGGGGTTTGGTGTTTCTGTTGCACTGCGTTGCTCAAACAGGTAAGAAAGATGTGAAACCAATGCAATGATGTATGAGATGCGAGTGATGAATGAATGAATGAATGAATGAATGGTCTTTATTGTCATTAATACAGTACAGGTACCATACAACGAAATTAGTCGTTTAGTTGAGTGAATCTTTAGAGTATTTACATGTAATTTGACATCCGTGCTACATGGTGTTGATTTTCTTGCTTTCTTGCTTTATTTTTGTACACTTTATACAAGTGTTTACATTCTGGACTTGAAGTAGTACCTATGTTGACATGTAATTGTCTACCGACCGGCTGAGACGCAACCGATGACCAATGACATTTCCCTTTCTCAAAGCTGGTGTAGATGAACTGAAACATATCAGCAACTACATCTAATTATTCCCTCATTCAACGTAACTGTATTCTGATAATGATAGCTTGTGTAAATGATAAGTCTACCATGTATTTCTTTTAGAAGTAAAATGTGTCTATTTCATCCGCGTGTGTCCGTATGAATGGAACCTACGCTCGGGAAATCGATTGGCTGACCGTCAAGTAGCATGTAGCTAAACAGCCAATCAGGATGAAATTGAAGAAAAAGAATGGCCTCGTCGAAGCCGGTAGATATCGAGGGCGGTGTCGGGTTTCAGTGTGGGCGTGATGTGTGGGGGGAAAGCCGGTTGTCAATGCGAAAGGGCGCGGCAAGACATCGGCACAGAACTGGGCATCTATCCCTGTCTACTGTAGCTCTATAATAATACAATCTGGAGGAAATAGAATGAATATCCTTACTAGGTTTACACGTCACATGTATTACTCAACAGTTACATTACACCAAGTCGATTGCAGAAAGTCTGGAACAATGTAATGCAAAAGTCAATGTAGCACCATCTAGAATTCATAGCATTTTTAATATTATTATTATTATTATAAATTTTTTAAAGATTATAGTTGTCTTGTCAATTAGTCATATGTGCAAAATGAGGTGTGTTTCAACTACAGTGAATACTTACCTAGCATTTCCTTATCTTAGAGCTTCTGTAAACCAGAAGCACAGAACTGCAAACATTTTTCTGTTACTGTCCATACCTATAGCTGGAACTAAACACACTTTTTCCAAACATGTCACATGTTCTACTAGGCTATTTCTTGCTTATATTATTACAATGTGCACTATTGTCAGTCAAGGCATACATTCTTTTTTTCAAGTAATGGTGAACTTAATGCCCTCAATGCTAAATGTGTTAGTGAATTAGCACAGTTGTGGTCCTAATCTACCTACGCTTTCCATGTAATCCCCGAATCTCAACTCTGCTCTGAGGGATTTTAAGATTAGAACCTTCCAGTCCAGTTTTTCCAGTTCAAGGTATTCATCTAGCAGTTAAATCTGCTGGTGTGTGTGTGTGTGTGTGTGTGTGTGTGTGTGTGTGTGTGTGTGTGTGTGTGTGTGTGTGTGTGTGTGTGTGTGTGTGTGTGTGTGTCTGTGTGTGTGTGTGTGTGTGTCATGTGTTACTATGTTAGTATGTTAGGCATGCTTCAAATGAGAGGCTATTTACAAAAGCCACAATCTACTGCAGATCTGTGACCGTGCAACCGAGCTCCCAGGGTGCTCACTACTTATCTTCCTCTGTAGATTAAAGACCCATCTCTCCAGGCTACATCTTAATTGTCTCTCCTATAGACTCCTTCATTCCCACTACCCCCCCTTGTGCAGTTTCTCTACTGTAAATAAATTAATAATAATAATAATAATAATAATAATAATAAAAAAGAAGAATAAATTACTTTCCTTCTTCATTGTGACTGCCAATGGCCCCTGGTCCTAGCATAGCATTTATTTTTGATGACTGATGGATAGATGATTCACTTTCGTAGACAAATTTATTTGTCTTAAGTCAAAGCTTTGGATATAGGCTTGTGCTAAATGCCAAACATGTAAAAAATAAATAAATAAGTCAATGTAAATGTAGGTGCAATGTAGGTGCTTGTGTGTCAGTTGAGACACTGGTGGTTAATGGGGAAGTCCCTGCAGGATTTCATCAGAGGTTCTAGAATGCTCCCCGGGAAGACCTGCAGCAGCCTCAACAGAATCCAATAGGCCTTCTACATAATGCAGATTCACAAAGCATGTGGCAGGTGTAAAACCCTGGAAGTAGAGAAGCCTTTCAACGAGTGGCCCAAGAGAAGCTGGGAGGAACTCGAAACCGCATCCGAGATGGATAAACGAGTGTAAAGCGAGCCGTGAACAGTCTGAAGCCGGTCCCTGCCATTCACCTACTTCCTGGTTGGAAATTAACCTGCGGCTTTGGAAGCCAAGGCACTGAGTGACCTTTCTGTAGATTATTATAAATAGACACACACCTTTCTCTCTGTGTGTGTGCGTGTGAGAGCGTGTGACCGTGTTAGCCCTAGGCAGAAATATATGATCGGTCTTACAGGAAGTAAGTAGGTCAAAATGACCAAATTTGTCATGGGCATTGTGTCTTGTATCCAATAATAGCCTGATGATAATAATATCCTCAACGAATGTTGACTGTATGGATTAGGAACACTGTTGTCATGCAGTATGTCTACCATTTCATACTGTAGATGTGAATTTGAGCGTAGCAGCCTCTCCCTAACCTTCTCTCCCATCCGTTGCCACAGCCTTACATGGTCAATTTATCATGAAGCTGGAGGTCTGTGCAAAGCTAAACGTAACTATAAATAGCACCTAGGATAGACCGTCTCTCAGCAGTTAAACATAATCAATTGAAGCTTGCTTACGGCTTGCCGGAGGACTTGAGGGTGGCAGAGAATGTGGATATCTTTAAAAGAAAGCTGAAAGACATACCTTTTTAGCCTGGCTTTTATCTAGTGTCTGAGTCAACTTTTGCACTTTTACTCCTATCTTATCTCCTATTTCTTGTTTTATTTCCTGGTTTTATCGTGTTGTATTTATTTGATATTTTTGAATGCAACTTGAAGTTGCATTCAATGCTGTATAAATAAAGTTTCATTGATTCATTGATTGAAGCAATTTCCACACACACACACACACACACACACACACACACACACACACACACACACACACATAACCCCTGCCTACACACACACCCAACGTGTCAGGATGTGGTTTAACAGAATACTTTATCTCTACTATTGTATTTCCACCCACATACCAGGGTTGCAGAGATAGAACAGCTAAATGTGATACATTCACGGTTTGAATGTGCTGCAAGCCAACACCGGATAGAGAGAGACCTACAGTAAATTGGTTGCACGCAACAAGCACATAGCTAACTTCATTATGACTCTGTCCAACCGCTGTAGTCAGCTGTGCCTCTCTCCTTATAGAGGTTAAGAAGGCTTGGTGTGTTTGATTCCATTTCTCATTCCATTTCTGATTCCATTTCTCATTCCATTTCTCATTCCATTTCTGATTCCATTTCTCATTCCATTTCTCACTCCATTTCTCACTCCATTCCATGCGTCACAGTAAGCCGTCCCCTTACATCTATTCTATGTTCGGTTGTTTATTTAGTACAAAGTACTATTTAGTCCTAAGACAAACAGAATGGCCATAAAGTGGCTTGCAAGTGTACAATATACTTCAGTACAGAAGATGATTTGTATGAGCTTTGCCTAGTGGGCCAAACACAATGGGGGTTGGGCGTACACGGACCAAACTTCTGTTTTATGGAAGTTATTACTTCAACTGTAAACAGAGTAGAACAAACAACCCTCTTCTATCCTGTAGGCGCTTGGTTACGGTAAGCACATGGCTCGCTGATCCATAAAACATGGACCGGCGGTTTCACAGACAAGGCTTGAGGCTGATCCAAGACTAAAAAGCATCTTCAATGGAGATTTTACATTGAAAGTGTGATCTAGGCCAGGACAAGGCTTAAGCCCTTGTCTGTGGGACCAGCCTAATATATAAAATCTGCCAGTTAGCTGACGTTTTTATCCAAAGCGACTTACATTGCAGTGCAGCGCATACATTTTTCAGTATACATGGTCCCAGCGGAAATCGAACCTCCAACCTAAGCGTTGTTAGCGCCGTGATCTACCAACTGAGCCACACAGGACCACAAGACGAGGTGAGAGACCCAAGGCCGTAGTAGCTACGGGCAGGGGTGGGCTCAGCCCCCCCGCCACCCCCGTCAGGCGGCGGCCCTTCGGCCTTGCGACCACTAGCAACCCCCCTGCCCCGGCCCCCCATGCGGCCCCCGCCCACCCAAGGTGTCGGTTCCGGCGCCGGGCTTGCTCAGACCCTGTAGATGGTAGATAACACACCCTTTGTGACATGGGTGTGTTTGTGGGATGGGTGTGTTTCATCCTTTCATCCAGCAAAGCTCCTTGGTTAATATTTAACACCAAACCTGGCCTGTTTGACAACTGTGATAATGCTCCACGTTTACAAGGCTGGTCAATGGAAAGATGTTTCCAATCTGAACTGACAGGCTTTTTTTTTCAGACACCTCCTCCTCCTTGACTGTATACTCTATGACGTCAAGACCTTAATGGAAACAAACAGTTTTATATTCTGAAGTAGGGTTAGTCTGAGGGCCTTTAAAGAGAGAACAGTACTCTGGAGAGACTTGTGACCTCATTTGTATATAAGGCTGAAGATTAGTGCTGACAGGAAATTAAAACATTGTTTGTAAGGGTTTACAGTTTCCACTCAGCTCCGAGAGAGAGAGAGAGAGAGAGAGAGAGAGAGAGAGAGAGAGAGAGAGAGAGAGAGAGAGAGAGGGAGATTGAGAGAGGGGTCGGGAGTGTGGAGGTCAACAAAGGTCAGTGTTTGACACACTTTTGGTCTCCCATCTGGATCCAATGGATGAGTTTCATTGAGAGGGAGTGAGAGAGAGAAAGAGTGTGAGAGAGAGGGGATAGGGGATAGGGCAAATAAAGGAGAGAGAGGCAGGCTGCATGACCAGGGCAACCTCTCCATTTTCACTTGCACTTGAGACGCCCTATAAGTCTCGGGCGAGCCTCATAAACGTATCGCCGCTCTCTCCAAGAACAGCTGGAAGACGCGAAGGAAACTCAATCCCTGGAAACCCCATTGGCCGCACGCCTGACCAGTCCTGTGTATGTGTGTGTGTGTGTGTGTGTGTGTGTGTGTGTGTGTGCATGTGCGTGTGTGCGTGCGTGTGGGATCCAATATACGAGAGGGGTCATTTAAGGAGAGACGGGTCTTCTTCCGATTTCTTCTGGTCATTTTTCTCAAGCCAATCAGGCCAACGATAACAACACACAAGACTAGATACACTGCACCCCTTACGGTGTTTGATATCCTTCTCAGAGGAGGGTAATGAACAGGCCATGGATGCCAAACATTGAGTAAGCCTGCACCATCTATCTCACCATCTTTTGAAACATCCTCAAGGTCTCTTGGAACCGGTTGCTGGTGTGTGTGTGTGTGTGTGGGTGTGTGTGTGTGTGGGTGTGTGTGGGTGTGTTTGGGGGGGGGGCGGGGGAGTGTTGTGTTAGTGGTTACTATTACAACTATCAACATTTGTCTGCAGCTTAGGTTCAAAGACTTCCTGGTGTTGTGACCGGTAGTCCCCGCCTCCCGCTGTGGGCTCTCTGTGGGGCTCTTGTTATGAGGAATGTCACTCTGGGGCCAATCAGCAACTGGTGGTGTGATTGTTGAACTCCTCCCCTCCCCTATTGTCTTAAAGGGACAAGCAGAGGCCACTGACTCATGTGACTCAACAGCCTGAAGGCACAGGAAGGAAGAATTTGACAACGCAAAGAGCGGAATTAGGCTATGTTGACCCACAGAGCATCATAGGTCTCCAATGCCAGGTTATTAGCGTCAACCTGTCAGCTCTCACTTTGGTGTGGAGAGGCCCCTCTGGCCTTTGGTCGGTGGGATGACTTTAACAGGGTTGCGATCTCTGGGGTCCAAAATAAACTGGGGTCGATTTGAGGTCAAATGTTGTCTGGCTGTTAAACCTCACGCTGCCTGTACTGGCAGACGGAAGACATGAGAAATGGTATTTTTTAATTCTTTGTCACAAACTCCTATCCAGGTCATAAACTGTTTCAGTTACCGGATGCTGTATGTTTATGCAGCAATGATAATAGTGTATCTGTATGGGGGGAGTTTAGGCATTATGTGTGTGGTCTGGACTGGTCCAAGCCTCCATTGTGACACACTGATCTTGTTTGGTTTCAAGTTTCTTTCTTTCAAGTTCTCTCTTTCTGTGAGAGACAACTGACAGTTGGTCGGTTACCAAGCGACAGCCTTTCTGCTGATTGACATGACAAGCTAAGATGGCCGCCACAGTCCCACTGCTGACAGTTGAGAGCTCTTATGTGTCGTGTGAGGGTAAATAGAAACAGTAGTCTACATAAAGTGCCTCTTCCTCTCACTCATGGCACAAGTCTTCGGCTCATATCATAATTGTTGACCCCTGTGGAGATAAGCACATTGTAAAGGGTAAAGGGTGAGAAATTCACACACCTAAGCGATAATCCAAATCTTAATGGCCAGACGGTAGATGATTCCCGTTTATTGTTAAGTGTTGTTGAACGTTAACTTGTCCCGATTGTGACTTTGTTAATCGTTGATTTAAAACACCCCCCCCTTCTTACGAACAGGTTTCAACCCCTCTCTCACCTGTACGAGGCTGTTTGAACGCTGTGTCAAACATGGCAATTAAATCCAAAAAATGTGTGTGTGTGTGTGTGCATGTTGTAAAGTATCCAATAAAGTGCTTTGTCTGTTCAATAAAAATTAAAAAAACACGTAGATTAAAAGGTATCCGTCTTATTCTCACAGAGGCTGTAACCTGCAGCGAGAGGCAGTTTAAGTGTGGCAACGGGAGGTGCATCACCAGTAAATGGGTGTGTGACGGCGGTGACGACTGTGGTGATGGAAGTGATGAACTGCAAGCTACCTGTGGTGAGTAAACCCCCCCCCCACTCCTTTTCCTCTCCTGCACCAACTTGTTTGTGAATCTCTACTGGCTTCCCATGGCTTCACACAATTGGCCAATATGTGAATTCCCCCTTATTTCCCTTTTTTCACTACAACTTACTCAATACTCATACTGTGATTTAATCGTCTTCCGGTCTCTCTCTCTCTCTCTCTCTCTCTCTCTCTCTCTCTCTCTCTCTCTCTCTCTCTCTCTCTCTCTCTCTCTCTCTCTCTCTCTCTCTCTCTCTCTCTCTCTCTCTCTCCGGTGTGTTCTCTGCAGACGCCAAGACCTGTCTGCCTACTGAGTTTAGCTGTGGCGGCAGCATGAACAAGTGTATACCTGCAGGGTGGCACTGTGATGGCAAAGCCGACTGCGACAATGGATCTGACGAGCAGAGTTGTGGTGAGGCCTACGATACGTTAGCCAGATCAGCCATATCTATTAGCTGGCTTAGGCAATCCATTCATTCATCCACCCACTCTTCCATCCACTCACTTAATCTGTCCATTCACCACTCCTTCTATTCAAAAAACGATTCTATTCTTAATCATCCCTCCCTCCATCCCTCCCTCCCTCCCTCCCTCCATCCCTCCCTCGCTCCCTCCCTCCATCCCTCCCTCCATCCCTCCCTCCCTCCCTCCATCCCTCCCTCCATCCCTCCCTCCCTCCCTAACTCCCTCCATCCCTCCCTCCCTCCCTCCACCCCTCCCTCCCTCCATCCCTCCCTCCCTCCACCCCTCAGTGGCGAAGGCGTGCACGCAGGACGAGTTCCGCTGCGCCAACGGCCAGTGCGTCTCCGCCTCCTTCGTGTGCGACGACGAGAGCGACTGTTCGGACGGGTCCGACGAGGCCTCCTGCCCGGCCGCCACCTGCAGCTCCTACGCCTTTCAGTGCAACAACAGCGTGTGCGTGCCCCGCCTCTGGGCCTGCGACGGGGACGCCGACTGCGAGGACGGCTCGGACGAGTGGCCCCAGAACTGCGCCGGGACGCATCATGGGAAGCCCGTGGTGCCAAAGGCCTGCGGGGCCCACGAGTTCCTGTGCGGCAACGGGGAGTGCGTCCACAGCGGCTGGAGGTGCGACGGCGGCGTGGACTGTCAGGACGGCTCGGACGAGGTCAACTGCAGTAAGTGTGGGAGGGAGGGATGATACACGTGGTACCGTACCTCTCTCTCTCTCTCTCATGAACCTCCAACCCCCCCCCCCCACACACACACACGCTCTCTCTCTCTCTCTCTCTTGCCCCTCCAACCCCCCCCACACACACCCTCTCTCTCTCTCTCTCTTTTTCTCCCTTCATTTCTCTCTCTCTCTCCCTTCCTTTCTCTCTCTCTCTCTCCCTTCCTTTCTCTCTCTCTCTGTCTCTCACTCTCTCTCTCTCTCTCTCTTCTCTCTCCCTTCCTTTCTCTCTCTGTCTCTCACTCTCTCACTCTCTCTCTCTCTCTCTCTCTCTGTCTCTCACTCTCTCACTCTCTCTCTCCCTTCCTTTCTCTCTCTGTCTCTCACTCTCTCTCTTTCTCCCTTCCTTTCTCTCTCTCTCTTTCTCACTCTCTGGCTGATTTAGGACTCTTTAATTTCCGGTGTCTCTTTGCTGTTTTTCTAACCTGCTGCTGCCCTTTCTCTCTTTTTCCCATCCACCCTTCTATTCAATCAGTTGGTTGTACTGTATATCTAACCTTCTCTCCCTCTCTCTCTCTCCCTCTCTCTCTCTCCCTCTCTCTCCCTCTCTCTCTCTCTCTCCCTCTCTCTCTCCCTCTCTCAGCTTTGGCGACCTGCAGGCCAGACGAGTTCCAGTGTGAGGACGGCTCCTGTATCCATGGCAGGCTGCAGTGTGACCGCAAGTTTGACTGCAGAGATCAGAGTGACGAGTCGGGCTGCGACTTAGGTCAGTCTCACTCTGTCTCACTATTTATACTACGTATATAACAAATACATTATTTTTTATTTATATTATATATATATATATTTATTATTATTATTATTAGTAGTAGGTGTAGTAGTAGTAGTAGTAGTAGTAGTAGGTGTAGTAGTAGTAGTAGTAGTAGTAGTAGTAGTAGTAGTAGTAGTAGTAGTAGTAGTAGTAGTAGTAGTAGTAGTAGTAGTAGTAGTAGTAGTAGTAGTAGTAGTAGTAGTAGTAGTAGTAGTAGTAGTAGTAGTCGTATTAGTATTAGTATTATAGGTGGTGGTGGTGATGGTGGTGGTAGTAGTAGTAGTAGTAGTAGTAGTAGTAGTAGTAGTAGTAGTAGTAGTAGTAGTGGTAGCAGTAGTAGTAATAGTAGTGGTAGTAGTAGTAGTAGTATTATATTGATTAAATTATATGTATACATTATTGTTTATCATTAATATATCAAATATATCATTTATACAATATGTTTCTATTCTCTTAAGTTGCAGTATTTTAAATATCAGTATTTTATGTGTACAGAAAACCATAATAAGTCTCACTCTGATATCTCACTCCGAGCTACCATCGATGTTTGTTATCAGTCTTGTATTCACACGGGAAACCCTGATAGACGAAGACATGGATCTAATGTTCAACTCTCCTCCTCCTCCTCAGCTAAGACGTGTGAAGGCCCCAGCATGTTCAAGTGTCGTAGTGGTGAGTGTATCACCATGGACAAGGTGTGCGACAAAAACCGGGACTGCAGCGACTGGTCCGACGAACCTCTGAAAGAATGCGGTGAGTCGGAGCTTTCTCTACACCGGGGTTCTCAACTCTGGTTCTGGAGAACCTAGAACCTACCTGGGAGGTGTGCAGGGCAGGCTTTGGTTCCAGGCCAACACTAACACCTAAGCTGATTCAATTGATATCACGGTGGTCCAGAGAGACTGGTTGAGAGACCATGATGAGTTGATTATTCAATGACGTTCATGGTTGCGTTAGTGCTGGGCTGGAACAAGGGCCTGCACAGACCCAGTGTGTCTCTCCTGGACTGGAGTTGGAGAACCCTGCTCTATATAGCTCCCTCTCTCTCTCTATATATATATATATATATATATATATATATATATATATTTATATATATATATATATATATATTTATATATATATATATATTTATATATACCAGCAATGGAAAAGAAACGAACCACAACTCAGCTAACTAGGAAAATATGATGAGTCGCAGCATGCCAAGTAGCCCGGTTGGTCTGACTGTCTGTGGATAATGAGTGGTTTTGGAGAGTGAGGTCACTGGTTTTTGATCCACCACAAAGAGGAAAAAGACCAGTCATGGACACGGAGGATAATGGTGGCTTCTTCTTCTTGTGTCTATTTTCTGCAGCTGACAACGAGTGTTTGCCCGACAACGGCGGCTGCTCTCACACCTGCCACGACCTGAAGATCGGCTTCAACTGCTCCTGCCCCGCGGGGTACTACCTGAAGGACGACAAGAAGACCTGCGAAGGTGAAGCTTTTTTACAACGCTTGCATGGCTCTGAACGCAACTCTAGTCGCTGTAGTTTACAAGGCCTGTTTTGCTGGTTGCTGACTCTTTTTTTTGGGGGGGGGGGGGGAATGTCAACTGTCTCTCACCGTTGACCTCTGACCTTTTTGACCTTCTTCGACAGACATTAACGAGTGTGCCAACCCCGACACGTGCAGCCAGACCTGCGTCAACCTGCCCGGCAGCTACAAGTGTGAGTGTGGACCGGGATACGAGCTGGACCCCAGGACCAAGGCCTGCAAGGCTGTTGACGAAGGTACATCTTTGTGGGATTTAACTCTTCTTTTTGAGTAGGGGGCAGTTCAAGTATTTATTGGATAGAGGCAGTAAAGAGAGATAGGAAAGTAAAAGAGGAGAGGCCGGATTCAAAAGCATGCCGACATGGGCATAATGTGTGCACTGTAGGCCATCGCCCATCGTGCTAGACCGTTGGACCACCCCAAGCCACTATGGTCAATTGAGCTTGACCTTGTCATGAGCCAAAGCTAGCTTTATCTACCTCCAATCGAAGTATGAAGACGGTTTGGAGACTGATTTGATTTAATGTCAGACAGTCAGCGTGGCTCCATTTGGCCAGTGCATCAGCAATCCATTTGTTTTCGATCTTTCTAGATCTTTTCCTCTGCACTCCTGATCTGAGGGTCTGTCTGTTAATGGTCTTCTCTACTAAAAATGTAATCTCAACGTGAACGTGACGTGTCTCCTCTCCAGGTACTGTGCCCTATCTGTTGTTCACCAACCGCCACGAGGTGAGGAAGATGACGCTGGACCACGGCGAGTACACCTGCCTCATCCCCAAGCTGAAGGACGTAGTGGTGCTGGATGTGGACATCCAGGGGAAGAGGATCTTCTGGTCAGATCTCTTCCACAAAAAGATCTACAGGTGAGAGGGAGGGGCAAATGTGTGGGTTGGGGATTTGTGTGCTGTGTATGCAGGGGTAGTGGTGGTCTAGTGGATAGTGAGTTGGACTTGTGATCGGAAGGTTGTGAGTTCAAATCCCACCTGAAACCACACCACTACTAGTGTGCCCTTGAGTAAGGCACTTAGCCCTCAGTTACTCCAGGGGGAATGTCCCTGTAATTCGTAATTGTAAGTCGCTTTGGATTAAAAGTGTCTGCTAAATGGCAACATTTATTTATTTAAATGTATGTGTGTGTGTGTATATGTGTGTGTGTGTGTGTGTGTGTGTGTGTGTGTGTGTGTGTGTGTGTGTGTGTGTGTGTGTGTGTGTGACGGGTAGAGTTGGGGATTTGTGTGCTGTGTGAGAGTGTGTGTATGTGTGTGCACGTGTGTATGTGTGTGTGTGTGTGTGTGCACGTCTGTGTGTGTGTGTATGCGTATGTGTATAAAAAATGTCTACATACCGCATGATGAACAGGAAACTCACGTGTGTTTACCTTTACTACATCTCCCAGCGCCCCAATGGTCGGGGCAGGTAACTCCTCCCAGCACAGCACAGTGATTGACAGCCAGATCGTGGCCGTTCACGGCATCGCTATCGACTGGATCCATGGCAACATCTATTGGGCCGACAGCGGGAAAAGCACCATCTCCGTGGCAACCACAGACGGAAGTCGGAGGAAGACGTTGATCAAGGACGGCCTGGAGAAGCCCAGGAGCCTCGTGGTGGACCCAGTCAAGAAGTAAGAAGCTCCTTGTTTTTATAAACTTTTTAAATTAAACCAGCTGAAGAACGTGTTAATGTTAATGTTACATTACATTTACATTTTTGGGCATTTAGCAGACGCCTTATTCCAAAGCGACTTATACAATCAATACGTTTGACTAAGCAAGTGAATCATCAATCCACCGGTCGTAGCAGGAAGAGTAATCCAGCTCAGGCTCGGGGCCATTGGCAGTCTCAGTGATGGAAGAAAACCCTTTTTTTTAAATATTTTTTTTATGTCTCTCACTAATGAGGGGGTTGACACTCAGATGTGAAATTTGCAAAAAAATCTATGTTAAAAGTACCACAAAGAATTGTCTTGTCAATTGGAATGGTTGAAGATCCATTTCAAAAAGAGAGATTTAAAAAAAAAAAAATTTGCAGTAGAGTTTTCAGACGTGGGTGTTTAACTGTATGTGTGTGTTTGTCCTCTTTAGCTTCATGTACTGGACTGACTGGGGAACCGAGGCCAAGATTGAGAAGAGTGGGCTGAACGGAGCTGACCGCGTTGCCTTGGTTACAGACAACATTGTATGGCCCACCGGCATCACCCTGGGTAAATGACTACGTCTAACAACTTCTATGTTGTAACTGCCTAATGGGTCATAATCATATACAGTAGGTTCTTAGGTAACTAAATGCATTTCCTGCATCAACAATAGCCCTCTGTAAGATGGCCAATTTTTGTTGACGTGCACAATCATGGGTTTGATCTGGTGTCTAACCCTCGGGCTCTCTCTCTCTCTCTCTCTCTCTCTCTTTCTCTCTCTTTCTCTCTCTCTCTTTCTCTCTCTCTCTCTTTCTCTTTCTCTATCTCTCTCTCTTTCTCTCTCTCTCTCTTTCTCTCTCTTTCTCTCTCTCTCTTTCTCTCTCTTTCTCTCTCTCTCTCCCTCTCTCTCTCTCTCTCTCTCCCTCTCTCTCTCTCTCTCTCTCTCTCTGTCTCTCCCCCCCTCTCTCTCCCTCTCTCTCTCTCTCTTTCTCTCTCTCTCTTTCTCTCTCTCTCTCTCTCTTTCTCTCTGTCTCTCCCCCCCTCTCTCTCTCCCTCTCTCTCTCTCTCTCTCTCTCTTTCTCTCTCTCCTTCTCTCTCTCTCTCTGGGTGCATGAATGTTGCTGTGGATAACCCCTGAATCACCCCCTTCACCTTTGACCTTTCACCTCTCTCTCTCTCTCTCTCTCTCTCTCTCTCTCTCTCTCTCTCTCTCTCTCTCTCTCTCTCTCTCTCTCTCTCTCTCTCTCTCTCTCTCTCTCTCTCTCTCCATGAACAGACATGGTGAAGCAGAGGTTGTACTGGGTGGACTCTAAGATGCACACCCTCTCCAGCATCGACATCAACGGCGGCGGGCGGCGCGCTCTCATCTTCGACGAGCACAAGCTCGCCCACCCCGTGTCTCTGACTGTCTTTGAGGTGAGAAAACATACAGCAACAACAACGACGATGACTGTGCAGTTTATCGTTCGTTTTCCAATACACATGTCGTTTGTGGTCCGTGTGTACGACGTCGTTGTGAACATCGTCAACCAACTGTCAACTGTCAACCAACTGTCAACCGTCAACTATCTGGACCACGTTTATGATCAGGGTAGCTATAGAGGAGAAGTGAAGAGAGGGTGTAGTAGAAGATGAGGGTATGAAAATATCAAAAATACCTGAAAATATCTTGACGAACGTGAACTTTTGGGTGAACTATCCCTTTAAAAGACCCAGAGGAGTCCCAAAGGGGGGTAAAGGTTAGAACCTAACCCCAGACCAGACCACCCACCCCTGTGCGACTTGGCAACAGACGTCCACCCCTCCCTGACTGTGGAGGGTTTAGCCAGCATTAACAGGGTCTTACACATGAGAGCTGCTAATGAGTTTCACCCAGCTAGCCAGCTTGAGCCCTATTATTCAGCAAAAATCTAGTCCATGGCGGTGTTGAAAGAAGAGAGGTGCAAGCTGTTTCTATCTAGGCCATCCAGATTTACCACACCAAAAGCTCAAACCGTCAAGCGTACCACTTTTCCCCTCTCTATGAATTAGGAGTGATACTTTAGAAGGCTTTTTGCGTTTGGATTTGTATGAATGATGATCCACTTTGGTTTAACCTAGTTTTTTCCGTTTTCCCCCGCCTCTTTGGGTTTTATAGGAGAAAGTGTTCTGGTCCGATCTCAACAACAAAGCCATCATGAGCGCCAACCGTCTGACAGGAAATGACATCACGGAACTGGTGTCTGGCCTGGCCCAGCCGGACGACATCGTGCTGTACCACAACCACAAGCAGCCCATCGGTATGGCAACCGCACAGTGTAAAACACAACACTTTAAAACAGCTGTTTAACAAGTGACAGACAAACGAGTATTTAGTAGAAACACTCTGTCAGGTGGTCTAATGCCTCACTCTCTCTCTCTCTCTCTCTCTTTCCTTCCCTCTCTCTCTCTCTCATAGGAAAGAACTGGTGTAGAGAGAGTAACAGTATAAACGGTGGTTGTGAGTTCCTCTGTCTGCCTGCGCCCCAGATCAACCAACAGTCCCCCAAGTACACCTGTGCCTGCCCTGATCACATGAACTTGGGTCCAGACGCGAGGAAGTGCGTGCCAGGTACGTGTGTCCTCTGTCAAACCACCACAGAAGTCAGGAAAGAGTGGACAGTCTTTCAACACCGAATCTAGCTCCTATGTTGATTCAGTGTACTGTTTTACTCTGAATAAGCTTACAATGTATTGCTTTAAATAAAATAAAACAAGTCTTTAGTTCACTCAGACCAGTGGCAGTTGAGGACAAGAGACGAGGAGAGGAAGCCATTTTAAACTGTCGAGATGCAGCCAATGTGTCATGTCTGTCTAGCTAAGGGGCACTGTTGTACAGTATCTGACCTTTGACCTGTAGTATGTTTGACCTTTGACCCCTTCCTCTTCTCTTTCTACAGACCCAGTGGCTCCCGTTGGACCCAAAACTGCAGCCCCCCTCCCCCCCAGACCTGCAAGACCAACCAAACCCACACCAAGACTGACCACTAAAGCTGCTGCAAGACCTACCACAACGACAACCCCCTCTGCCCCCCGCGTCCAGCCTCAGGAGCCTGACCAGACCTCCACCCCCCAGGGCACACAGGAGCGTGCGGTCACTGCTGAAGGTAATACATCACATCAGTGGCTGATTCTGCCTTTCAGAGACGATCATTATGACCCTTTCCCTTAGTACACATGTGGGGGACTAACAGTACTGTTAACTATTTATCTTGCAGGATTTGAACCCCTAATACCTTAACTGGGAAGAAAATGTTGATGTTAACTGAAATATTTTCTTTCTCTCATTCAGCCAATAACGGATACGTGGCCATGCCCAAAGAGGCAGAGTCATCACACCCTGCTACTCTCTACATCGTACTGCCCATCAGTAAGTATACATTTCTAACCTCCCCCTCTCTATAACCCTCTTTATGAATATATATCCATATGCTATGTTATGTAAATGTAATATGTCTATTGTGCTGTATAAACCAACTGACATCTGAACCTTCTTTCTTCCCGTAGTCATGATGTGCCTGGTGCTGTTCGGTGCCGTGTTGCTATGGAGACACTGGCGCCTGAAGAACACCAACACCATCCACTTTGACAACCCGGTGTACCAGAAGACCACTGAGGACGAGGTGCACATCTGTAGGAACAGCCCGGACGGCTACGTCTACCCTGAGGTACGTTCACCAGACAACACACTGGGGTCATCCTGGGGTCATCCCTATGGTCCCACAACCCAGTGGTCCCACAGCCCAATGGTCCCACATTTCTAATATTTAATAGGTGGCGCTATTGCGACTGTTTAAAAACAACCAAATGCACAATTACAGATTTTCACGAAATTTGGTGGAGAGGTGTAGCATGGAGCTAGGAAGACCCCCTAACATTTTTAGCACGATCCGAGGGTTAGGGTTAGAGTTAGGGGTTAGGGTTAGGGTTAGGGTTAGAGTTAGGGTTAGGGTTAGGGTTAGAGTTAGGGTTAGGGTTAGGGTAGATGGATTGGTCAACCCAATGAGGAGAAAAGAGGCTTCAGACAGGTAGACACACATACTTTTCTCTGTTATATAGTTAGATTACTTAGAAATGTCGGAACATTGGGCTGTGGGACCATCGGGCTGTGGGAACATAGACACGCTCCCAACACACTCACTCTACCATACCATCACTGTCACTGCCACATTCTAAAGGTGTCCTAGTGTCCTGTTTTGTGAATTGTAGGTAGCTAAGTGATGTATTGCGGTTTGTGGGGTGATTTGTTTAAGAATGCTTGGGTGATTAGTAAGCTGACATGCTAGTACCACCTGGATGCTTTCGCTAGCTCTCCAAGCTAATGGCTAAGCTTTACTTCAGTGGGCTAACTGAAGTTGGGTGTTGTGTTGAGTTTCTGTTTACCTTTTTTTCTTTTTTTTTAATATTCCCCACAGAGACAGATGGTGAGTCTGGATGAAGACATGCCGTGACACGGAGATGAAGAGGAAGTCAAGAATCATATTTAAAGAGTTTTTTTCCCCTTTTGTTTTATCAAAAGGTCATTTTTTAAATCCCTGATGCTGCTGCTGCTGCTGCTGAAATATCACGTCTTCTCCTGTAATCTAATTTCCTTTTTGTTCTGACCTCAACACTGTGCCGTCCAAGACAAAGAGGGAGAAAAAAAAACTCTGTTTCCGTGGAAACAGAAAGAAAATAAACAGAATCATGACAACTTGAAGAAGAAAGCCATCTTTCATATATGTGGGTTGTGGTCTCATACATTTATCAGTGTAAGGGACCACACCACTGAAGAAACCCATGGAAGCCATTTTGTCTGACATCAACATTAATGCAACATGAAGGATAGATGCAGTTGAAGTGTATCTTCCTTAATGTCTTACCTGTTACCAAGACCCCTGCAGTAAGATGTCAGATACGTTGAAGATCAGCCAATTACTGAACCTGATCCTTGAAGACAACCATCTAACACAGCTTAAAATCATTCATGTTCTTTTTGTTACAGATCACTTAGCAATTGTTTTATATATGTTTCTCTATTTAGCTTCTTACTGTGAAACATTTGAGTTTTCTCAAATGTTGCACAATTTTGATTGTGGTAAGCACTATTTTTTATGTTCATTTCCAAACTCATTTGATCCTGAGTTCAGTTTGATTCTACTCACTGTACTTTTTTTTCTTTTTTTTTCTGAGCCTAACAGCCTTTGGCACAGTATGAAGACTGTTTGCTGCAGATTGGCTGGCTTACTGACATGTATTGAATGTCATGGTACATGTATGTTTATGGAGTGAACACAACCAGTGAACATTGAGACTTCCTGATAGGCTAGTCAGCTTATAGGGCAGCATGTACGTGCTTGGGGCACTTTGGCACCAAATATTGTCACAACTTACCATGTGGATTACCCAAAGGGACGTCGTACTATATGATGACTTGGCGATTGTCTGAGCAAACAAGTATTTACATATTTGTGCTTTCACCATCCAGGCAAACCCCAACTTGCTATGTTACGTGACTCACTGTAGGTTAGACGAACCAAACTCCTTATGACCTGAATCATTTAATTATTCCAACGACAGTATGTATCTCTGCTTTGAGCTCAAAGCGGTCCTTCTCTTCAGCCAGTGTTTTTTCCCATTAATTATCTAGACTGGCGGCCCGCCACGGTCTGATTTGTCCCGCCACAGTTTCATAACGAACCGAAAAATATTTCAGACTCACAGACTCACACAGAATCCTGTAGGAAACACTGCTTCAGTCTTTTCAACCTGTCCCAGACAACAAGTTATTGCCTTATAGAGCACCTGCTAGCTATTGCCTTATTGCCAGCTATTGTCTTGTCAATCAAGCTTATTCTCAGGTTCAGGTTTCGACCTGACTCTGACTGCCTTCTGTCTGGTTGTGGCTTTACTTGCCTTGCCTTGTTCTATTTGATCAGTTTGTTTAAATGTCGGTGGACTATACCATACGGGAACTTGAGATCTGGTCAAGCTAGGCAAACGCTAATCGTGTTTACCAAACAAAGAGGTTTTGAAACATTGAAATCGATATATTGATTGAGCATTGTTCCTTTCGTGACCGAAAGGCTATCGTGTGGTAATTGTCGGGAGAATGTTGTCGATGATGTATGTTATATGTTTATGTTAGATACTATACTGGCTATGCTGCTTCATGTTCAGAAGAGTCAACCAATGAAGAATAATAATTTTCCTTTTTGATGTTCTTGGGTGGATTGCCGAAGACAAACGCAAGAATGTTTAATAACGTTAAATCTTGAAGTGACATAATGAATGATTATGTAATGTGTAAATAGTTTGTGTATATTGTACATATTCATTCCCAGTCTGCTGTGGTGTTCTGTTTTGTACATTTTAAACCACAAATGTTGTACATACTGCAGATGCATTTATTTATTCCTATATTGTAAGTGTCTTGATTGGACTATGTTTTCTAAACCCCTTCCTGTCATTTCTTCAAAGTCTACTGTGAATGTTTACACAGTTGTTGTTGTTGTTGTTGTTGTTGTTGTTGTTGTTGTTATTGACTCAAAACCAACCCAATGTTTGTTCTTATCAGTCAAGACAAATCATTTAACCCTTTAAGTCATGTTCAACATCCAATCAGATTCCCTTGAATCATTCTCTCTGCTGTGTATATGACGCCCTTGGATACCTGTTTGGGTCATTGTCACTGGCGCGCTCATTTAAAAGGGGCGGTGCACGTCGCACCGGCGGTACTGTTAAAACAATGGCGGAAGCAGTTTCTGTTGCACTTGTGTCATCTACGTCATTGTTGTTTTCATTCAAAGCTGAATGATATTGTGTTTTATAGAATCAAACGCCCTTTTGCCCAGTGTCATGTGACAGCTGTAACGGTGTAAAGTGTGCTAAGCACTTCACCTCCTTAAGGTGTACTAGTCGATAGGACCGAGCACAAAAAGCAGTCTGCTTGTCTGTTATTGTACATTGTGAATTGCTCTTCCTGGATGAGCTTAATTGGTTCAATGGTTGATTCCCCTGTTCCTGTTCCAACGTGAATATTGTTCGGTTTGTATTGTGTTTTTTGTTAAATAAAAGATACATCAATTTCGAAACAACTTGTCCATGTACAGTATCGTCATCTTTTTTCACATCGTCATAGCTACAGAGTCATTTGGTTGTGTCATCCATCCTGAGGAAAAAAACAAACTGAACTCGACTTCTTCATGTTCTGTCCAGTCAGTGGCCGTGTTCACACGAGTCTTAGATAACCTCTGATTAAATTATCTGGTTATGTGTGTGTTGTGTTCTAGAAGAGATTCAGCCTCCAACCGCCTTCACCCCCCTCTCCCACCAGCGTGAGGTTATTATCACATGTCACGGTCTCATAACACGGACTGAACGCCGACAGGCTTGTGCCTAAGCCAATTAAAACACAAACGTATCTCTTAGTTCTCACTTGGGCAAATTCCACTAGAATATCCACTGGTCATTCAGTCCCCGGGTTGGGACTAGCACTCTGTTGTTCTTTTTTAATTTTTAATTTTTTTTGATTTTATCCCTTTTTCACCCAATT
The DNA here is from genome assembly GCF_963989245.1 of Nansenia antarctica. Lineage (NCBI taxonomy): Eukaryota > Metazoa > Chordata > Actinopteri > Argentiniformes > Microstomatidae > Nansenia > Nansenia antarctica. Next base: position 24,265,865 of record NC_137675.1, on the reverse strand, counting down.
TGGTAGCCAATTTA
>NC_137675.1:24253351-24263351 GCF_963989245.1 Nansenia antarctica | reverse complement strand
AGATTTTGAACGTTTTTCCTGAGCAGGGGGATTCTGCAGAGGATTCTGGGAAGACTGGGGAGCTGCTAGTAGACAGGTACTGAGGAGTCTGGTTATTCCTGTCCTACAAAGAAACACCTGCTTCTCCCTGGAAAGCAAAACCACTCAAACACGATTCTAAAACCTGAACCGTTTCCCAGGAAGGAGAGAGAATGCATCTGTATACATAGTACATAACACACAACGGCTTGGATCATTGCTACCTCTCCAATTACGGAGCGCTAAACGACGGAGAGTAGCCTCCTTTGACCCGAGATTCCTCCTCCCAGGATTGTCTTGCCTCCTGGTACCACCCAACACAAACTCTGACCAATGTGTCACACATTTACATTTAAAATGTAAAGGACATGGAAAGCGCCACACCTTTGGAACTGCTTCCTGACAATCTGAGGGCTATGGGGCATTTTGAAACAGGCCTTTATCCTAGACTTTTATTGCTGCTTTTATGATATGGTTTAATGGAATATATATACTGTATATGTTATGGTACATGTGGGAATACGGTACATGTGGGAAAACTAGGGTTAGGGTTAGGTGCTAGAGTGCTACGGTTAGGGTTAGGGTTAGGGTTAGGGGTAGGGTTAGGGTTAGGGATAGGATTAGGGTTAGGGTTGTCGACGTAGCACCTAACCCTAACCCTAGTTTTCCCACATGTACCGTATTCCCACATGTACCGTAACATATATATATATATATACTGTATGCACTTTTTTATACACTATTCTTGGATAATGAAAAGCACAATGATGTTATAAATTATTATTATAATCTGTATTTTCTTCTCAGATTAGTAGAGAGAGATATAGTCCTTCTTGACGTAAAGTCATCAATGTGTAGGCCTACTTTCATCTTTAATATTGCATTATTGCACATATTGAAACTATAGTTAGTACGTCACCTCCGTAATATTGACTCACTGATAGATTTGGTTGGTAGGTTGGTTGCATTCTTCAGGAAGTGCAGTGGGTCTACAGGAAGTTCTGGTGGCGTGTTCCAGCTCTGACCTCACTCTTCAAGGGCAGCCTGCATGTCCTGATGCTATCAATCATTAACATTAGCATCCTCTGCTATGCTGTTGGACCAGAAACAGGAACTACATTCCCTAACTAAGGAGTGGTTCCCCAAACAGTCACATCCGATAGTGAGCAAATACTAGTAGTAGTAGTATCGCCACTCCATCATTCAAATGGTATGATTCCTCAAACAGTCACATTCAATAGTAATGTGAAAAGTATTAGTCAGTCGTTTTCTGATACACTAGTCTGTACCCGCAAAGGCTGAAATACCTGAAACCTTTACAACATACTCAGCGAAAGACTTATTCACTTTGGACACTTTTGCTGAGGATCAGCCCTTTCGTGACTTAAATCTCCTGACCCATGCAATTCTACTTTCAGTTTTTCCCATAATTGATATACCCAGTTTGTTATGGCCATGGTGATAATAGTAGGCTGGTGGGTCAAATGACACCTGTTGGTGGTACAGCAGGATGAAATCTCAAGGTACGACGGAAACTATACAAGCCTTTCCACCTCTGTCAGCATCAATGTTGACAGACGACCTTTATTTACGACCATTCAAATTAGCTGAGTGTCCTTAGGGCCAGACTTGAAACCCAGGTGACAATTTAACCCTGGGAGGTGTGTGTGTGTGTGTGGGGGGGGGGGGGGTGAGCTATAGACAACACTACCTCCAGTATCTTCTACTCACCTCACGATTAACATATTGCCATTGCGCCGTCTCCCATTGGTCAGTATTGTCACCAAGGGGGCGGGGTCAAGGCTCACACCACTCCGAGTCAGCAGAGCAGGGAGTGTCCTGGGAGATGACAAAGGGAAGTAGATAGTTCCCCAGCAAGGTTACCAAACAGAGCACTGACTATACTGGCTGATAAGAAAGTAACAACAATGATGGGTCTGTCTCAGAATGACTCCCCAAGGCCGGTCACTAAAACCAGTTTCTGGAGAACATACAACTGAGTCATTGCTATACCAAACAATTGCATATCCATGTACAGAGGCGTGGTTAGGATCTTAGCCCAGCCCACGTTTTGTCGGTGGGGGGGATTGGGGGGGGGGGGGGGGGGTTGCAGAGTTTTAGGTTGAGGGGTGCGCTAAAATGACGGCAATGGGCTAAATCTAAGGCGATGTGCTAGATGGCGTTCTTTAAAAAAAAAAAAACTCTTTTTTTCAGGATCCGGAGATACAGGGCTATTCATAAACATGGGGCTAGAGCCCCGGATGCCCAGGCCTAACGATGTCACTGTCCATGTACCTTGTAATAACATTCTCAATGAGGATGGTGGGTGGTGTGGTGGTGGGTAGGGGAAGGGGGGTCCAAATAGTGTGAGACAAAGGCCTAATGTTGATGTTTACATTGTTCACAGCTCTTTCCCCTCTTCCTGTTGCCCCTGCTTCATTTGGGGTGCGGGGGCAACTTTGTAAAGCCAAAGTCAAACATAAGAGGATGCTAAGACTTCAACTTGACAAAAGTGTCTACAAGTAGGTCAGGTTGTGGGTTTCCTGGTAGCCATTCTGGGCCCTGGACAGTCTGGACGGATTGATGGCAGCTGCTGGACTGAAAAAATCAGGTGTAGTGCTGAGGCACAAATATGTACTTTTCAAGCCTGCAAACTGCGACACTTTAAATAAATGTGCAATAACACTATGTGCAATATGACAACCCTTTTTTTTTCTTTCCTAACACCAGGGGAGCCACCCCTCCTAAATTTCGTTGTTTGGTACCTGTACTGTAGCAATGACAATAAAGACCATTCATTCATTCATTCATTCATTCATTCATTCGTTCATTCATGACTACAGTTGCTGTACTGTAAATGGGTAAAACAAACCTTGGGTGGGACTTAAAGATAAACAAACGGGCATTCATCAGTCCACATCCGACTTGTTTATTGATATACTACTAACCTTTGTGAATGTAGCATCATTTGTTTCACTAAGGAGTTTCTACCTAGTTTATGGCTCTGCAGTGGTTAGATACTGCACATGTTTGAATCTGATACAAATATTGGGACAAAGGGAGTGAGACTCTCCCATTGATGTCTTCTGGCTTTGACGTGTGTTATTGTTTGATCATGACCTTCCTTTAGGGCTTAATAGGAGCCAGACAGAAAGGAAAGAAGATCTAGGGCAGGGAGAAGGTGTGTATGTGTGGGGAGGTATAGTAAGGGTTATTGGTTAAGATTAAGAAGCTGAAAGGCACATGACAGTCAGTTGTATTTCTGATTTCTGCTGACCTCTAGCGGCCTATACTGGATCTCCATAAAGAGTAAAAGGTTTCGAAAATATGTGTCCATAAAGGGTGGTAGCCCCAAATGAATGAATGAATGAATGAATGAATGAATGAATGAATGAATGAATGAATGAATGCATGAATGAATGAATGAATGAATGAATGAATGAATGAATGAATGAATGGTCTTTATTGTAATTAATACAGTACAGGTACCATACAACGACATTTAGGAGGGGGGGCTCCCCTGGTGCTTGGAAAAAAGACTAAAAACAAGAGAGCCAAGGATAAAACTAAAAAGAGAAAAGAGCTGGTTGACATAAATAAGGCTATATACACTATCTACTATACTATACTACTATACTATACAATAAAACACTGTGCTGTACACTATGCTATGCTATAAATATCCTAACTTTTTCCTATATCTGAACCTTATGACAAATGCAAAGGTCGCTTTGAAATAAATAGTTTTGATAATTTTGTCTGATAATTGTGCAGATAACTATGTTTGGGTTTGACAGTGATTTGTGGAAACGTGTGCTTTTTTAATATGCCAACAGAAAAAAAGTGACTTCTGAGCAATAAACAGCACTTTATCAACTTTAAAACATTTACTAATTCATCATTTAAAACGTTTAAAATGTTTAAAATTGTTCCTGTCACAAGCTTAATGATGGTCAACTCCACAGGGCATCAGCTCAACTAATATTAATGGTGTTTGATATGTTCTGGAGATGAGTTTCTTTATGGCTTGTTATGTGTACAGCAATGCATCTCCATTTTAATTTCAGTTAAAATAACTCGATTGACTATGATGGTCAATGTTCAATTAATGATTTACCAGGCAGTTATTCACACACACATACGTGCTGTATCATCACCAGAGAACTGTGAAAGCAAAGAGAGTGACATAAGTTTAACACAATTTTTTAAAATAAATATATTTAATGTTCTATATTGACAGTGTAATTCTGTTTTTAAGGTTTTTAAATTCCAAGCTGTGTACAATTGTATGTACAATTTTCTACAATAAATAGACCTACTAATAGTTTATTTGCCATGGCATTATAATGCTTGTGCTCAATTGTGAATTGGTAGCGCTATCTGCTGGAATCTTGGAGCAGCACACTAACTTCCCACACAGGTGAGTGCGATGCCTGTCAATGTTTTACCTGGAGGCCGATGACGTCGGTCCACGACATCTCCGGGAAAAGGATCCGTTGAATACATTGCACCTTTAGGCTATAGATAATTGGGAAACTTTAATGGCGAAACGAAAAGCTTAAAACCTGTAAAGATTTATTCTAACTTAATGTTGTAGTAGCCTAGTTGTTTGATTTACGGACTGAGCTTTTAAAAAAAATAGTTACAATGTCTGCGTCCGCTATATTCGTGCTGGATCTGAAAGGGAAGGTAAGATCAATTCGGTAACTATATGGTGCTGATTTCTAACATTGTTACAAAGACAGTTGAGTCTTAATTCGACCGTTGTATTGTCTGTTGGTTGGGATTTTGTTCGTGTTCAAACGTTACAGACTTAAAAACGCTGTAAAACATTAATAGATATCCAATGTCGTTAAAAAATTAATAAGTAACTTGTGACAGCCTCATTCATGCAGAATTAAGTCATTTCCGGAGACATGGAAATGCTTGTGTCTGCATGCATCTACCTGAAACATTTGAGATAGAAAACAGACCCAAAAATGTGTGTCTATTTAATAGGCTATCACATACTCTCTAAAAGTCATTGGTGAGTCAAGGTTGTCTTGCACCAACTCAACCAACTGTCATTTTGTAGATCATTAGAAACGTAGTATTACATGAATGTGTGTATACTAGTACATGTTTTTAGTATAGTGTAGGCTATGCCGTTTTGTTTTAGCATGTTCAATTTATGCAAAAATGATGACGTGATGCCTATGTGCAACACGTTGGTAAGAGCTGATCATTGCAGACCAGGGATGTAGAGTAACTCGATGCACAAAGGTCTCATCTCTACACAAAAGAATCATGGGAGGGGAATGAGAATGCGGTGTCAGGTGTCCCAAATACAACAGATCGCTCTAGAAGGAAACTGGTACACAGTCCTGCCACAATAATATCCTCAGCCAGTCACACTGTAGCACGGCACTATCATAGGCCTTTGGGTACATATTTGTGTGCATCAGGTTGGTCTACAGTAGCTGGTAAGTCTTATCTAATCCATGTGATCTGTTGAGAATGTCAGCATCGTCAAGCCGGTTTCCACTATCTCTGGTCAAGCCTGTATGATCCAGTATGTGCCTTCATGTAGATAGAATGGATATCATTTATATACAGCCTTTGCTTTCATCTGTATTGTAGGTTGTGGTGATTTCTGTTCTAGTGTTTCTATTTCTATTCTACTTGTACATGTACTTAGTATAATGTCATCAAAGTACACATACTTTGGTGTCGTGCAGGGCCAAAAGAAGGAAGTAGAGCTCGCAGACTCAAAATCCCCACCAGGTACCTTTATTTATAAACAAAACAAAATTTCGACCTAGCTAAGTTCCTTGTAGGATCCAAACGATGCCTGATGCCTCGTAAATAAAGGAACGTGGTGGAGTATTCGAGTGCGGCCTCTACTTTATTTCATTCTACATGACCCCCATAGACTGCCTTTCACCCCCTGACTAGAATGACCCCCGTTGTTTCCATCCTTGCCCTTTAGGTGTTGATATGTCGGAACTACAAGGGGGACGTGGACATGGCAGAGATAGACCACTTCCTGCCTTTACTCATGCAACAGGAAGAGGAAGGGCTTATCTGTCCAATCATGGCCCATGGTCACGTTCACTTCATGTGGATCAAGCACAGCAACCTTTACCGTATCCTTTTCCCAAACGAGTTCGTAGTGAGGACAAAATAGGCAAATGTGTTTATCGAAAATGTCAGGTTTTTACAGTTGGTCCTCTGTGGCTCAGCTGGTAGAGCCATGGCGCTAACAATCAAATCAAATCAAATCAAATTGTATTTGTATAGCGCATTTCTTACAAGATGCAACTCAATGCGCTTCACACAATGAAAATGTTCAGTCAATCAGTCAATCAATCAATCAATACTGACAGAGCCGCGAGCAGGCAAAAGTAAAAAACCTGTATACTATGTAGCCAGGAAAAATTCCCTTGCAGCCCTCTACCAATAGAGCGACTACTAGCCAGTTTGCTTAGATTGTGGGTTCAATTCCCGCTGGGACCATATATACTGAAAACTGTATGCACTGTATTGCTTTAAATAAAAGCGTCAACTTTTAAATGGCATAATTATTGGTTTTATGTAGTATATGAATAATGTATTCACGTTTCTCAAAACAAGACGTAGTATAGGCATGAATATGTGCAGTACACCTTGACTTGATGCTCCTACAGTGGTGGCCACCACCAACAAGAACTCTAATGCCTCTTTGGTTTATTCATTCCTCTATAAATTGGTTGAGGTGAGTCAGTGATAAAAACAAACATTATTTCCTATAATGTATTCATGTCAAAATGTCTTCTTCTTTAGTTGGTGATAGCAGGGATCAGCAGGTGTGTGCTGGAACAAATGCTGCATTCATGTCACTTCAGTACTGCACTGAGGTTGCGTTCATAAAATCCGCTCTGGAATCTGATCAGCACTCATGGAATGCCTCTTGTCCAATCAAATTACTTGGTCCCGTTAGGACGTTGAGCCTAGTGTGCGCTTCGGCGCTCTCAGAGCGAATTTACGAACGTAGTTTTCCAAGTTGGAAACTCGGGGTAGAAAGATGACACCCGAGTTTCCCCCTTGGAGAGTATCAGAGTCAACTAATGGGAAGCTCTACCCACATAACTTAGGTTAACTTTAACTTGTTAAAGGTTGTGAGTTTCCGACTTGTCATGAATGCAGCATAACGATCATTGTCTGTTGTTTTCAGGTGTTCACACAGTACTTCTCAGAGCTTGAGGAGGAGAGTATCCAGGATAACTTTGTTGTGGTCTATGAGCTACTGGACGAACTGATGGACTTTGGCTTCCCCCAGACTACAGACAGCAAGATCCTACAGGAGTGAGACACACACACACGCACGCACACGCACACACACACACACACACACACACACACACACACACACACACACACACACACACACACACACACACACACACACACACACACACACACACACTCACACTCACACGCACACGCACACACAAATAACACACAGACAACAGGAATACAAATATGCTTCCTTATTGGTCAGACACGGATACAAAAACTCTTAACACCTGGAACTGTTTGAGGAATGTCAGACTCGGATGGTTTCAAGTTTTATTGTTACGTTACATTACAGTGGAAAGTGGAAGAGAGTAAAATTCTTATGTCTTCAGTTCCTTGACAATGCAGCACAAAGACAGATAAGGCAAGATAAGTCTAGATAAATAAAGTGACAATATTTACATATGTGGGGCGGCTGTGGCGCAGGAGGTAGAGTCGCCGTCTAATGATCACACGCTATATAAGTGCAGTCCATTTACCATTTACATAGTAAGACATAAGTGAGACAATTGGACAAGTGACAAATTGTGGGAGACAAATGAGACAGGACACAATTTAGCAGTACAAATAGTAAAAAGGAAAAAAATAAAATTGGTTATAAATTTTAATAAAATTGGTTGAGGTGAGTGGTTGAGGTAAGTCAGTGGTAAAAACAGTCAGTCACCATTGTATGACATTGCACATCACGTTACCATTTGCACTTTACTGTATAGATTGCTGTAAATACTGCTACTTATCACTGCAATATAATTGCTATTTGTTGCACTTCTGGTTAGATATCATTTCGTTGCATTGTCTTGTACTAATGACAATAAAGTGAATCTAATCTAATCTAATCTAATCTATAATGGATATAACCTATTTCCATGACCCTGCAGATACATCACCCAGGAAGGCAACAAACTGGAGGTGGCTAAAACCAAGGTGCCCACCACCGTCACCAACGCCGTGTCCTGGAGGTCAGAGGGCATCAAATACAAGAAGAACGAGGTCTTCATTGATGTCATAGAGTCCATTAACGTGCTGGTGAGTCACGTGATTTAATGATTCAATGACCGTGGGCAGGGTGTCCATCAATGGAGACCATAGACACAGGGTGTGTTCAAAATGGCATACTAACGTACTATTCACACTATGTATGACGTAGATTTGAGTGTGTAGTAGGCAGTATGTTAGTATGCCATTTCGAACACAGCCACAGTCTTATCAGTTCAAGTTGTCTTATCAGTTGTGTCCTCCAATTCCCACGCATGAATGCAAGCAAGTATTCATCTGTGAATGACCTCTGAATGATACATTTCTGTATGACGTCGGACCATTTATATGAACATTCATCGCTGTGACACTGGTAATATTCATCTTCATCAATCAGATCTGCTTTATTGTGATTCATTACTGCTTTATAAACAGTGGTGCTCCTACTACTGTGGCTCAGTTGGTAGAGCATGGTGCTAACAACGCTTAGGTTGTAGGTTCAATTCCCGCTGGGACCATATATACTGAAAAAATGTAGGCACTCACTGCAATATAAGTCGCTTTGGATAAAAGCATCATCTAAATGGCATATATCAGGGTTCCCGCGCTGGGAAAAGTCTAAAATCCGATCTATAAGGCCTAAAAAGGTCCTAAGTTTCAGTTATTAGGTCTAAAAAATTAGGTGCTAGCTCTAAAAAATTAGATTAGCTTGTCCTGCAAGGACATCAGTCCGACCACATCTATTTACGTGGAAATGAATCAAGCTGGAACCAAAGTGAACGAAGTTACGGCAGGATGAGAAAAAGCTATCATATGGTGTTGCGAATAGGTACAAAATTCTATCCAAAGAGGTCTAAAAAAGGCCTAGAAAAGTCTTAAATTTGGTGCCCCGCGGTGGTGTAGCGGTCTAAGCACTAGCCACTAGTGCAAGCTGCCCACCGGGGACTGGGATCGAATCCCAGCTCGCCAGATCCGGATATGGCCGGGGCACACACAGGGAGCGGCATATTGAGCGGCCGCTCCCGAGGGCGGTATAGGAATATTTCCGGACAAGGATCCGTCGCGCAACAGCGCCCCCGGGGTGCCGGAATAACGGTGCTGGGCTCGAGGAGCCAGACAGCTAGTCTGCCTGGCGGTCTCCTCTGGGGCTGCCGGCCACGGGGTCGTGCGGCGGATCCTACGCAATAGGCAGGGGATAATTGGATGCTAGGTTGGGTTCAATTGGATACCAAATTGGGTGAAAAAGGGATAAAATCAACAAGAAAAAAAAAAAAAACGGATATATTATTATTTTACTCCCAGGTGAACGCCAATGGCAGCGTGATGAGCAGTGACATCGTTGGCAGCATCAAGCTGAAGACCATGCTGTCTGGCATGCCTGAGCTCAGGCTGGGCCTCAACGACAGGGTGCTCTTCGCCCTCACTGGACGTACGTACAACACACACATTCACTCATATTGTACACACACTCACACACACACACACAACTTTCCAGACCCCCTCCTTGTGCCAACTCTCAACAACGTGATTACTTTCACTCACTCAATCCCTCACTCCCTCCCTCACTCACTCACTCACTCACTCACACACTCACTCAGTCACTCAGTCACTCAGTCACTCAGTCACTCAGTCACTCACTCACTCACTCACTCACACACTCACTCAGTCACTCACTCACTCACTCACTCCCTCA
>NC_137675.1:24215851-24248351 GCF_963989245.1 Nansenia antarctica | reverse complement strand
AAATGTATGCACTCACTCCAATGTAAATCGCTTTGGATTAAAATGTCAGCTAAATGGCATTTATATATTGTAAAATAACTGTAATTTTACTTAATTTCTCTGCTTAATGTTCAAGGTTGTGCATGCCTTGTAAAATGATTGTATTGCTTGTATTTCCTATTGATATAATTGTGAATATTAGATTCAATTCAAGATTTTAACGGATTTCTAAATGTTTCTTTGATTGTTAAAATGTTTATATTAAATTATGGATTGTAAAACATTTCTCTACGGGTAGTGTTTTATTAATTTATTGATTGTTCATTGTCATTTCAACTGTTTACATAATTGTCAGCTGTCAAATCGCGGAAATGGTGAAGGAGTATCTGACGATTTGTTCAATAACCCGCCTTTTTCTACCTGGCTTTGGAGATGTACTATCAAATGTCAGAAATATGAATGAACTGCATTTTGAAGACATCAACGTCCGCAAAAATGCCCGCCTTCTACGCTCGGTGTCCTTATTGGCCGAGGGCTGTTGCCACCGTGATACGGTAGCAACCAGGTTGTAACTCCGCCCCTTTTACCATATTTAGAGTGGCAGCACCCTTTCTACGAGCTCTGATTGGTGGAGATCTGTTCTCTCCAATGTTTGTATATTGTGGTTGGGTACACAGCAGTGTTGCTCTCAGCGCGCAAATGAAATGTCCTGCCGCTTCCAAAGTTATTAAACATTATTTGTTGTGCTTTATTTGAAAAGTCACTGGTTCGCTTGGGGAAAGGACAGAGAAGAGAAGAGCAAGTGACGGTCGAGATCCTATCAAAACAGACACGGTAAGAAAAGCTTTTCGCTAGTAGTAGTGTGGGAGTTTATTACATTTTTAGAGACCCCTGGCTAGCATTACCCCATGATAATTCATCATTTACTTCTAGCATATTTCTCAACTCATTCCCAATTACATACAACGTGGTTGACCATCATCAGCAAATGTATTATCCGACATTGAGCCGGTGGATACAATGACAATGCTAGCCTGCTGACGCTAACAAGCTAACGTTGCTTGAATGATAAGTTCACAACATGTCTGAACCTAACCCTTTTCTTTCCTGCCCCAGTTTATACCCAGTAATCTTAATAGTTGTTATTCTGCTGTGCATTTTGTTACAGAAAGTCAGAAAGCCATTCAACCATGGTGCTAAGTGAGGAAGATGCGGGCAGGAGTCTGACCGCTGCCGCAGCGAAGGGGAACACGGAGGAGGTCCGGAGGATGCTGGACGAGTGCAGGGTGCATCCCAATACACTCAATGAATTCGGCAAGACCGCCCTCCAGGTAACCAAACCTGTCCATATTCATTGAATGGTTACTGTTTTTTTTTTTTTTTTACCTGGCGCCCAGATCACTTGTGTCAAATGATTTCTATCAATATAGAATGTCGGTGTTTATTATAGTCTATAACACCGCACCTCAACCTCAGTACCACCGTGTGTTCATTTCGGCGCCCATGTTAACGGGCAGCGTTAACATGGAAATGACCTGTTGATAGTCACATTGACATCATACCAGTAACATGCAGTACCAGTCAAACGTTTGGACACACTTTCCCATTCAATTGAATGTATTCCGTATTTTCAATACTGTACGTTGCTGGTATGATGTCAGTATGACTATCAACAGATTATTTTCGCGCTGCCGCGTCCTCAATTGAACGGGGGAAGTGTGTCCGAACTTTTGACTGGTACTGGACACTAGTTTCAATGTCTATCTGTAAATATGTCAAGAGACATTTATTTAACTCAACACTTCCGCTATCTGTTTCAAATTAAAAGCTGTATAGGTAGGCTACTGTTATACTAATACTATTATTATTATTATTATTATTATTATTATTATTACTACTACAATACTAGTATGTATACTATGTATAAGGTAGTAGCAGAAACCCCACGTAGGCTATAATTATACTATGTTAATAAGTTAAAAGAACATAAAGTGAAGGGCAGTATTTTTCCAGTGATCTCTCTCTCTCTTGCTCTGAACGAGGGTAAACAAGTGTCGTACGTAGAAAACGTGTCGTACGTAGAAAACCACGTCAACGTAGTGATTTATACAATTTCAACGTGAGTCAATTTGATCGTGGAAACGATCGTAGCTCGACGTCGAGTATTCAACTTGCGTACGCACATTACCTACTGGTTATGCGGAGTTATTACAGGCATGTGAGCCGCACTGCAGTGCCTAGTGTAATTCATGCAAGTGGCTCGTAATAAAATTAACGATGTTGTTATCAGCCGAGAAAATGAGTTTAATTCAAGATTTAAAAGGAACTGATGTTTATGATTGTATTTCAGTCTTCCTTTATATCCCTCCGTAGCTGTCTCTCCCCTTCAACATGTCTAGTGCGTTCCACAACGGACCTGGAGTTTCTCCGGTGTCAGGGAGTGAGCAGCCATATAAGAATAAGACCACCTGATAAGAATAAGACCATTATATTATTATAGTATAAGCAGCACTCGAGTTGAGGGGGGATGGCATCCCCCCTGAAATAAAAACAGTCAAAATCGCCCCCCTCTTTCCATACTTAATGTCATTTTATCAATGAACGTGGTATTACTGCTATTTCAAGGTGCGAGGGGGCACGCACACATGGTCACATGCAATGACATTTTTACCAAGTTACTGACACTGAAGTCACTGACGCTGAAGGGATGCTAAAATTGTCCTCTTATGATCAAATCCACCACCTCCCCTGATTTTCTTTTACAACTTGAGTAGCCTACTGAGTATAAGCATGTGCCTGGTTAGTTGTCATGATCAAACGTTACAAATGCAACTTACCGAGAAGCCACCCTACTCTGCCCAGACTGCCCTCTCCCACTTCCAGACGAACGCCTACCCTATAGCACTTGTCTTAATTCAGCCGCTATAATTGAGTCGCTATCACAGGGCGTTAATACAAGCCTCATTCACCTGCGTTCATTTTACCTGCGTTGGTATTTATAGAAGGAAGCACGTACCCAACTTTAAACCATCTCAGCCCGTTTTATAAATAATGCTTACGTCCGTTTAGAAAACTGTGCTTACGTGAAAGTCAAAGATGACGTTCAAGTACTTTTTTTTATAAATGAGGCCCCCGGTCTTTCTCTCTCTCTCTCTCTCTCCTCTTCAGGTGATGATGATGGGCAACTCCAACGTGGCCAGTCTGCTATTGGAGCACGGCGCCGACCCGAACGTCCAGGACCGGCGCGGGGTGACCCCGGCTCACGACGCGGCCCGCACGGGCTTCCTGGACACCCTGCGCGTCCTCGTCGATTTCGGGGCGTCCGTCAACACGCCGGACCAGGGCGGCACCCTGCCCATCCACATCGCCATCCGAGAGGGCTACAGGGATGTGGTGGCGTTCCTGGCGCCGCTCTCCAACCTGGAACACCCCAACACCAGCGGGGCGACGGCGGTGGACATCGCCCGGGCCTCGAGTGCCCCTGACATGTTGGAGCTACTGGAGAGTAAACAGTTTAGCCTGTTCACCCAGCCCCCCTCCCCGTTATAGGAGGAGGCCTGCTTGGCCTTCTCCTCTCCCTTCCCTTCAGTGTTATTAATCTCAAACCGGATGACTTGAATGATTTTTTTTTTGTAAACGGGTCATGGTCGATTGTGGTACCGTCTGTCTTGGCAGCTAGCATACCGTACATGGGTGAACGCGTGGGTGTGGACCCCCTTCTTTGCACAGTGCAATTACCGTAGATAGTAAAACCAGAAGATACAGATACCTCTGTTTTTCCCACTTGAATTGGGAGTGCACACTTGTAAATAGCTTTTATCTCTGTGTTTTGTAATGATTTTAGCACCATTCGTCCTCATTGTGTAAGAGATTTTATTGTTGATATTTGTGATTTAAAAAAAAAAACTTTATGAAATTTGACATGGTTGTACCATGATGATTGCTTTGCATAGTTGTGTTTTGTATTTTGAAAACTTGTCTTTATTATAGATGTATTATCTTTATTATAGATTTATTATCTTTATTATAGATTTATTTATTTAAATATCCTTATGAACGGAATAATAGCTACATTTATTGTGATATTTTGGATGTTATTTATACAGATATTTAGTATATTAAGTATTCACTTTTGAAGCACAAAATAAAGTGTTTAACTTGGTCTTTTGTTTTTTGTCTTCTTTTGGAATTGATTGTTCTGAAATTTCTGTAGTAGGTGGGACTAGAATGGATGGGAATTGTGACTATGGTTATTTCAGAATCTTGACAATAAACACTATTTAATGTTTAACAAGGTATGACTGGACAGAGATGGATTACAGTGAGATCAGAGCTTCTCTAAGTGCGGTTCTAATTCTAACCACAAGAGGTCGCTGCTTAGAGATTATTGAGCCAAGGAGGTGGGGGAAAACTATTAATAACAGGTGTCATTATGAACACCTTAAATACAGCTAACCATTTTCTAAAAATGTCTTAAGAGATTCAGATCCGCTGGCAGGAGATCCTCAAAGTTAAGGAGGCTCATTACATCATAACCTATAGGTACCTCTACATATACATTTGCCTACCTGTCATGATAAATACAATCAATAATGCTATTGATCATATTTTGAGTTTTGTTAAAAACATTTCTAATAGCCACACAACTACCCCCAGCTTCTGGGTACAGTAGTGAGGCCTCACTGAATAAACATTGCCCATTGTATCGTTCACAATCACTCAACAGAACACTTCAAGTGCAGTCCAAGGTGAGTCAACAAGGACATTTATAATGACTACAATGGAATGCACTGCAAAGGAAAAACATCGTAAGGTCACCCTATCTGGACCCGGACACACAGGCCTGAATGAAGGCCCTGTTTGGTTGCTAAGAGTGGTCCAGTTTGCCCAAGTCCCTGAGACTCAGGACACTGGCATAGTAGAGGTTTTGTTTGATTATTTGATACAAGCTCCACTTTACCTGTCATACCTGCAACAAAAGAGTCACATTACATGTGCTGCCTGCCTTCATCCTCTTGGCATAGACCGTTGTAGCCAGAGAGACCGTCGGAATACCTCCTGGGGTTTATTTAGGCAGTGCCAGCGATATGCAAACTGACGCAGCTATGGTAACAGATACATAGATTAATCAAACGGCCATACTGCTGTCTGAGGGAATGGGCCTGAGGTGGTAGCCTACAGGAGGAGACAGAGCAGCGCCACCTGATTGGTAAATGAAAAGCACCAGAGACAAGAAAAACAAAGCGATGGAAAGCCTTGTCTGTCTTTAGTTCTTATGAGTCCTAATACTATAGATGTTAGGACACACCTGTTCCCAATCCACAAAAGGCTTATCCAAAACACTCCTGCACACACAACCACCAGGCATACATTACCAAGGCCACTAGGTAGTGCTCACTGACTCCACAGAGAACAAAGATGGGCGTGTCCCAGTTCTAAACTCACCCTCAGCAAACACTTGACAATTAAGGATAGATAAGAGTGGGGATTGCTCGGCAATAAAGAACAATGCTTCAGAATAAAAATACCAGAAGACAGACATACCGACAAACAAACAGACAAATAGACAGACAATTACATTTAGAATTTGGTAGACTGCCCATGCTTTTGATATAATATATAATAATAATAATAATAATAATAAGAAGAAGAAGAAGAATGTCTCATAAGAGAAAAAGCATGACAGAATTGTGAAAATCCAAGACCCTTCCCTTCCCTTCTTAGCTGTGAGTTGTACTTCCATTTTAAGAAGGAAGTGACAGTTGGATGCACTGTGCGTAACACAAACACTAATCTTTTCCACCTCGCCTTAGCGCCTATTGACGTCAGGATGAAATACTGAATGATTGTTAACAGTAGTGACTGAGACTTCACGTCCTTCACCTCTTTTCAACACCACCTTTAGCCTGCCTAACGTATGAATGGATGTATGGAAAGCCCCCCTATGATTCAGTAGAGCGAGGGGGCAACTGGTGACAAGCCTTTATGAACTCCCTATTATGCCGGCCTGGGATTGGTGACTCATTACAAAGGGATGCAGTGGTAAAAAAAAAAAAACAGGTGGGTATACCCTTAACACCATGGATTAAATGGGTGGGTTAGGTAAACCATACTGCAAATAACATCGACCTTTCAGAAAAGGTGGGTAAACTGAGTGTATTTGGGTTTACCCTCCACTACATCACTCAATACATGGTTACGATAAGCCTTGTACCACATATATTTACCCTGGTGAAGTAATATGATGAGTCAATATGAGATAATCACACCTGTTAGGAAACCTCAAATCAGTTCTGGATCGCAAACACAACAATAGCTTACATAATTGAGTAACTTGTGTCCTACAGCTGAACACAAAGAATAACTTTTATCAAATACATTGCTGGAAGGCATGTCTAAGGGCCGGTTTACAGCGCAAGCGTCAACTTTAGCAGCGTGTGTGCGTTTCATTTCAGCGTCCATGTTAACGGGTGAGAGCAGCCATACAGCCCATGTTAACAGGTGAGAGCAGCCATACAGCCCATGTTAACAGGTTAGAGCAGCCACACAGCCCATGTTAACGGGTGAGAGCAGCCATACAGCCCATGTTAACGGGTTAGAGCAGCCATACAGCCCATGTTAACGGGTGAGAGCAGCCATACAGCCCATGTTAACAGGTTAGAGCAGCCACACAGCCCATGTTAACAGGTGAGAGCAGCCATACAGCCCATGTTAACGGGTTAGAGCAGCCATACAGCCCATGTTAACGGGTGAGAGCAGCCATACAGCCCATGTTAACAGGTTAGAGCAGCCACACAGCCATGTTAACAGGTGAGAGCAGCCATACAGCCCATGTTAACAGGTGAGAGCAGCCATACAGCCCATGTTAACAGGTTAGAGCAGCCATACAGCCCATGTTAACGGGTTAGAGCAGCCATACAGCCCATGTTAACAGGTTAGAGCAGCCATACAGCCCATGTTAACAGGTTAGAGCAGCCATACAGCCCATGTTAACGGGTTAGAGCAGCCATACAGCCCATGTTAACAGGTTAGAGCAGCCATACAGCCATGTTAACAGGTGAGAGCAGCCATACAGCCCATGTTAACAGGTGAGAGCAGCCATACAGCCATGTTAACA
Organism: Nansenia antarctica; assembly: GCF_963989245.1. Classification (NCBI taxonomy): domain Eukaryota; kingdom Metazoa; phylum Chordata; class Actinopteri; order Argentiniformes; family Microstomatidae; genus Nansenia; species Nansenia antarctica. The sequence goes on along the minus strand of NC_137675.1, from coordinate 24,241,255 downwards.
GGTGAGAGCAGCCATACAGCCCATGTTAACGGGTGAGAGCATCCATACAGCCCATGGCAAAACTCAATGTACAAAGACAGGGCTGGCAGTAGCAGCTCCGCAGTTAGAGCCGCAGAACACAACACTGCCAGTAGGGAAGCCGCAACAGTGAGAGCCGCAGCAGTTCCGCCACGCACGCGCGCCGCGTGTACACGGGCGTCCAGTGTGATCCCGACCTAATTGCCATGAGAGGATTGAGAGGAATTGGCACTGGGCTGAGGGTCACATGTATCCTCATCACAGAGATGAGCTCAGACTTATTTGTGTAATAAATATTGCATTAGGATGACTAGACCTACTGGCAGGCTGGCACATACACCAACAAACATGACACCCATTCAAAGCTGTGTGTTAGATCCAATTGTCCAATAGTTTATTACTACTACATCTTAACTGTCCCTCCTAAAGACCTCCTCATCCCCACTACCCCACTGTATGTACAGTTTCTTCATAATATTTTTTTATTAATAAAAAAGTTGGCACTCTTCTAGCATTGTAACTGCCAATTGTCCCCGGTCATAGCATAGATTACTTTTTCTTATGGTGACTGAGGATAGATGATTCACTTACTTAATGTTTTTGCCAAAAATGTACCGTAATATAATTGTTGAGTCAGCACTCCAAACAGCAGGATTATAAAACGGAGCTATTGGGCCTGGCACAAGTATAATTCCTGTGTGCCATTCTTACACCAACTGATAGCTCACATCAAAGAGCTCAATGAACCATGCAAAGGATTTATTTAATCTGAAGTACCCATGAGTCATGCCATGACCACAGGGTATTGGGGGCCTAGTAGATAGTGGCTTGTCTCTGTAATCTCAAATTGTATGTCACTTTGGATAAAGGTGTCTGCTAAAGTAAAATGTAAAAAAAAAACACTCACACAAATCTATAACCTGTAACCAAATCTGTACTGGTGGTGTATTGGCGGTTCGACACAGAAACAGGCAACCCCCATTACATTGTAAAGCACACCCGGTGCCTAACTATGCATATACTATGCATATATGCACTATATGCAACTATGCATATACTAGGCTCGGCCCCAAATCACACTTTAAGGCTTTAACTGACTTTCTGCAGCAGCAGCAGCAGCCTGATGGTGAAAGCAGAGGAAATGATTGGCAGAACAGGACACGTGCATGCATACCGTCGACACACTGGTGTGACAAACCTCGCTGTGCACCTTTGGAAATTTCCACTGGGAGCTCTCTCTCTCTCTCTCTCTCTCTCTCTCTCTCTCTCTCTCTCTCTCTCTCTCTCTCTCTCTCTCTCTCTCTCTCTCTCACTCTCTCTCTCTCTCTCTCCTCTCTCTCTCTCTCTCTCTCTCTCTCTTTCTCCACCTCTCTCTCTCCCTAACGCTCTCTCTCTTTCTCTCTCCCCCACCGCAGGGACGGTGCAAGTTTCCCCATTGGCCTAGCCCTGCGTGTGTGGGAGTGTGGGTTAGGCCTGTGTGTGTCAGAAGTATGGCCCTGGATCTACTGATATGATGCCCTTGTTATGGAGACACAAGTAGGGACATGACTAGGCACGAAATCCTTCCACAGAATTTTGCTTTGGCTGAAAGGCTGTCCAATCTAGTTAGATGACTATGCAAATCCTTACCAGCTCAAATATCACAAATGTTTTTACCAAGCTGTTTACCAGGCTGCCAAGACTCTCCTAGTCCTTTGTCTAGAAATGTGCCAACCGTAAATGATGTTGCCCTAAGACCTTATGCAAATATAGGACAACAGTGTGAACTACTAAGTACCAGCTGGAGGTACTCTCAGTATACCTTGACAGCTGTCTGCAAATTTAGCCCTCATTTACTGTAGACTATATACTATAGCACTAGGTGTCTCAGTCGGTAGAGCATGGCGCTAACAATGCTTAGGTTGTGGGTTCGATTCCTGCCGGGACCATATATAGCATACTGACAAATGTATGCACTCATGCAAATTTAGCCCTCATTTACTGTAGACTATATACTATAGCACTAGGTGTCTCAGTCAGTAGAGCATGGCACTAACAATGCTTAGGTTGTGGGTTCGATTCCTGTCAGGACCATATATACTGACAAATGTATGCACTCACTGCAATGTAAGGGTGGATTTACACTAACAATGCATTAGACATTGATGGTAAACTCTGTGGTAACCTGGTCACAATTATGTCGCTTTGCTTTAACAGAAAATGACAATAGAGAATCAACAAAAGTTGATTGACACGCTGCAAATTTTGACCAATCACAAAACTGTTAGCAAGCACATAGTGTTGGGGGCGTATTCAGAACCACAGCAGACCTGAAGATCGTTTGCTCTGTCAAGATTGCAGTGTGAACACAAATAGAACCAGGTCCAAGTGCAACATTGTAGAATATTATGAATCGGACCAGTCTGAATCGGACCAAATTACAGGTGTGAATCCACCCCAAGTAAATTTTGATAAAAACGTGAGCTGAATGCCATTTCGCTTTTTAAAAGTAGGTGATTCATATGCTGGCCAGGTAGTAGAGAGCAAGAGCACACATTTCACTTTGTGTGTGTATCACATAGCCCACTGTAGGTGCTAACATAAAATATGTCATCATCATCATCACCAAAAATGCCAAAACATTGTTCAATAGGTCACATTACAAGTAAAAAAAAACGGAGGTCAGACTCCTTGGACTCACTGGGTTGAAACTATTTCAACTTTCTCTACTTTTGTCACATGTCCAAGACAGGGAGAAAGAGGGGCCATTGTGCTAAATCACAATCATTCACAGAATTTAAACCTGCTGAACAAGATACTGGATAGTTCATTGCCCATCCCTGGCTCGGGGCTGGAAGTTCTTTCAGTCTGTGTTGCAGCCTTCTTGAATTCCATATTGGAAGTTCTCTCATAAAAAGATCTCAGAAATATTTTTCTGTCAGCACTAAGAAGCGTTATCTGCCCATGAAATAAAAGAGCTGATCTAAGCTTTGAGGAGAGTGGAAAACTGATAATGCAGATAATGTCCCTGTGTCCCGTATCCTTCCACATTCCCTCTCCTCACTTCCTAATTCATCAAACAGTGTAATTATTCTGTCAACTTTAACTTATAATATGTAAACATACCTATGCTGTGAGGCCATGTTCATGTGCATGGCCCCAATGTCAACCGATCCCCCCCCCCCCCCCCCCCCCCCGGCCCCGGAGAAAAAACAAACTGCCTAAGTGAAGAGAGATGTAAGAGTTGTAGTCCCAATGACATGGATTGGAAGAATGACAACTTATCAATGAACATTTTTGAGACAGATCTTTGTATTCATAAACATCTAAAATCGACTAAAATGTGTCACATTTGCTAATGATTGTTTTGCTGAGGCATTACAGGTATAAAGATAGCCTTTTTTTAAAAAAAGGCTGTGTGTCTCCATAGAGACCATAGTTAAACTTCTCCTCTCATAGTTTTTAAGGAGTTGGCTTTAAAAAAAGCTTTATTCCTTTGTCCCTGGAGCTTCAAAGCCATCCAAGAGGACCATGATATCCTTCAGCTATCAGTCATCTTGCTTCGTACCTCCGACGGCAGGAGATCCAGCAGACTGTCCTCCACCACCAGACCACTGAGGTTCAGCAGGGGACAGTCCCCTATCTCTAGAGGCAGAGACTCCAGACGGTTCCCCTTCAGCTCAAGGCGCACCAGCTGGGCCAGGTTGGCCACCCTGGGGGACAGGGAGTGCAGGCAGTTGTTTCCCAAAGCCAGCGTCTTGAGCTTCTTGCAGGAGAACAGCTCCTCGGGGAGAGACTCCAGAGAGTTAAAGGAGGCCGAGAAGAACTGGAGGCTGTGAAGGATGCCCACCTCCGGAGGCAGAGACGTGAGCTGGTTGTGTGACAGGTCCAGGTGCCTCAGCTTGGTGCAGTAGAAGAGCCTGGAGGGCAGCTTGCGTAGCTTGTTCCAGCTGACGTCCAGCAGCTCCAGCGGGCGCAGCTTGCTAATGTGGTCGGGGAGGTAGCTGATGGCGTTGTGCCAGAGGCGGAGGGTCACCAGCCGCTGGCAGTGCTGCAGGCTGAGGATCTCCTCCACCGTGGTCAGCTTGTTCTCCCTGAGGTCCAGCTCCTGCAGGCTGGCCAGGCTGAAGACCGCGCTGGGGATCCGCTCCAGCTCGCAGCCCACCAGCTCCAGAGACGCCAGGTTGGTGAGTTTCTTCAGGCTGCTGAAGGCCTGGAGCTTCACCCCTTCGTTGTAGATGCACAGCCGCTGGAGCTGGGTGGCCACGTCTGCCACGCTGGGGGGGAGCTTGGTGAGCTGGCTGTGGAGGGTCAGGACTCGTAGCGCCTTGAGCTCGCGGAAGGAGTCCAGGGAGGCGCTGCGGGAGAGGTCGTGGGTCAGAGGCCCGGTCAGGTGCAGCTCTTCCAGACTCTTGAGGGTGTACATCCACATGGGGACCTGCTCCAACCCCTCGAAGGCCAGCCGCAGCACCTTCAGGCGCTCTCTCAGGTGGTTCAGTGCCGCGAGCTGGAGCTTAGCAGGGCAGTGGATCAGCGACAGCTCCTGGATGGACACCAGCTGAGCTATGCTGGAGGAGATGGTGACGTTGGTCAGGAGCTCCAGCTTGAGCGATTCCACCTCGGGGACCTCGAAGACGGTGTCGGGGAACCCCGGCAGCATGAAGAGGTGGAGCTCCAGGCGGTTGCTGGCGTTCCGCGCGAGGCGGGCTCGGAGCTTCTTGGCGGTCCACTCGTGGTTGAGGTTGACCTGGCGGAGGCGGCTCTCGCTGACCTCCGAGAGGAAGACGGCGAAGCGTTTGGCGTAGAGGGCGTCGTACTGGTCGCTGAGGTGCAGCAGGAAAGCAAAGTCGTTCTTGACGTCCGGGATGTCGTTGATGCCCGTCTCCAAACGCACGTGTTCAAAGGAGTACTCCTTGAGAGGTCTATGGAAGAGCCAATAGAGGGTATAGACACATATGAGTCCATAAACTCCAACGAAGCAGATATAGCAGTAGGCCAGCTTGGAGAAGAGGTGGGCTTTATTATGGTTACAGCAATATATGTCAAAGCCCGTCAACTCTGGAGGAACCAAACACCGAACCACGATCTCAATGTTGGGAACCAGCGCAGCGCTGTAGATGGTGATGAGGAGGAACTTGAACACCTTGAGGGACGTCTGCACCACGTACATCAGATAGAGAAGGTCCGCCTCCTCCACGTGCGTCCTGAACTTCTTCACCTTCTCGAACAGAGCCTTGGCCTGCTCCCCTTCCTTCTTGTCCAGGAGGGAGGCGGCCGGCTGGGCTTCCGGGCTCTTCTTCTCCGTGTTGGACTTGGTGGACGCCTGCCGGAGGAGGCCCACTGTCTCCTCGTCCGCGGCCGGCCCGTCGGGGCACGACTTTGACATCGTATTCTTCCTCCATATGACCATCTTCTCCTCCCCGCGCTCCTCCGACACCTCGCTGAGTGCCCGCGTGGTCCAGGGCGAGTCGAAACACTTCCCGAGGATGATGACGAAGAGCTCGATCTTGGACGACGTCCCGGGGAACTTGAACCAGAAGCTGCTGGCCACCATGAATATCATGGTGTGGATGACCACCAAGTACGGGAAGTATTTGCCATACCAGTGGACGGCCCTCTCGTAGCAGTAATGGTTGACAAACACATATTGGTGGATGTCCAGGTTGTTCTTACGTCCGAAGACCTCCCGGATGATGGGGCTGCTAGGTTGGACTAAGCTGTGCGTCGCTGTTTCGTTGAGCCCGTGCCCTATGATGTGGCTGCAGTCAATGGCCTCTGGTGTGGGGCTGCTGAAGTGGCTGGGAAGGCAAGAGATCTTCTCCTGTGTGAGCTGTGTGATAGAGGTAGAGGGAGGGAGGGAGGGAGGGAGAGACAGAGAGGGAGAGAGAGAGCGAGAGAGAAAGAGAGAGATGCAGAGTGTTATTGGAAAGGACAGATAGTGGAACATCCAAGTATTTATGTTTCCCAACGGAAATGCACTAATTTTGTTCCTTTTCTGTCCTGTGTCCTGTTCCAGTTGACTTCAAACAATGATCAAAATCAGGTGGTGTGATGACACATTGAAAGACTTAGGAATCAGTGATCTGAATTTGTTTGTATCTAGGTCAGACCAGAGCCAAGTTACACTGTCTCTGATCTCTCTAACTTGGGAGGTCAATCCTGATAAAACATTTTTGGAATGCGACATTATGATGATTCACCAGGTATAACCGCATTATACTATTATAGTCAGTACTCAAGTTGTAAAAGAAAATCTGGGGGGATGGTGGATTTTATCATATGGGGACAATTTTAGCATCCCCACAGCGTCAGTGACTTCAGTGACTTGGTAAAAATGTCATTGCATAGTATTTTCACTAATATGCGCAAAACTAAATGTGGAAATAGCAGTAATACCACGGTCATTGATAAAATGACATAAGGGATGGAAAGGGGGGATGGCAGTTTTAGAAGGGGGATGATTTTGACTGTTTTTATTTCAGGGGGGGTGCCATCCCCCCTCATCCCCCCTCAACTCGAGTGCTGACTGTCACGCCGTACATTAGTAATAGCTCTGTAATACCAATGGAGGTTTAGTGGAATAAGGACTCTTCCTCAAGTCCACAGGCAATTACCAACTGTCATCACACAGTACATACCTGTAAGCTATTTACTTCCGGTGCTGCTGTTGCAATATTACATACTACAGGGGTTTTGCATACTGCTCTGACATTACACACGTGTAAGAGAGTAAAATTCTTAGGCTTTGATTCCTGACATTTCATTCTTCATCTTCATCTTCGATTCCATCACATCTGACTTATCAGTGAACAAAACAATCAACTTAATGTGCACAACTGCCATTATCGTTAGCTGATATGTAGCTACCTATGGGTATATAGAGCAAGTGCAGGTGAAGGAACCCTTCCACCCCCCACCCCCCTTCCCCCCCAGCCTAACGACATAGAGAATCATGAGTTTGGTTTCACTAGTCGTTGGTTTGAAAGTTTGTTTTACCTGTAAAGTGCATCCAAACACCCCGATCATGAGCATGAAGATGCAGAGGTACTCAGAGAATACGTCCCACCATGGCTTCAGAACCCGGAACTGAGGGTTCTGTTCTGTGGCAAAGTTCCGGAACTCTCCCACTGGAATCATCCTGACCTCTATAGAAGAGGTGAAAGAGAGTAGAAAGAGCCTAATTAGTTCAGATGAGTTCAGAACAAAAAAATGCATGGCATTAATTATCATCAATAGATTTCTTATGACAACACCCCACATAATACAACTTACCTGACACAAATACAGGGCCATAATTAACATGAACCAGCAGGTTATGTCTTATATGTAAAGGAATCTGGACACTTATTTTGAACACAATCTATCTTGAAAGGGGTGAAAGGGGGAAGATAATACTGCAAGATATGTGATGTGTTTGTCACAGGTGTCTATTGGGCCTGGCATGGGGAATAATAGGCCTTTACAGTAGTCCAAAGTGGATAAACTAGTTTGACAACAAATGGCTAACTAACAAAAGAGAGGGTTCTCTCTTTTAGAGAAGCGATACAGTTGAGGTAATCTTATCTTAGGTGTTGGTATAAGCCTACATTTAGGTACTGAACCTTTTACAATGGACTTAATATATACTTCCTCATGTTGGTCAGTTGATAAGTGGTCAAACTGACTTCATCTCCAGACACAAACTTTAAAAAAATAAAATAAAATAAAAAGTGTTTTATTATCTCGGTAGCCTACTTCTCATTGGTAACGCCACTAATAAACTGTTATAGAAACACGTTTCTAGTATAGAAACAAAAACAAATGCAATGTATTACACTCTCATTACGGTATACTTAAGTTAACAGCCCATAAGACAATTCATCGACTTGTTTTGGTGGTTAGGTATGGCCCCTGTCCAAAGCATGTGAGGACACACCTGTTGAAACATTTCCAACAAAATTGAAAAGCAGGTTCTGACAAATGCTACTTTCACATATTACTTTCCAAAAGCATGACTAAGTGTGCACGTTTCAGAATCAAAAGTTAAGTAAGAATTAAGTTTTAAAGCAGGCGTCTTACCTGCGCTTGCGTTTGATCCACAGGTGACAGATGGAAATCTCTCCTAGGTGGATATCACGAGCGTTGTCCCATTGCGCGAAATAATTCAATTAAGATCCTTCTTGTTTAATGTTTACAGGTCAGAGCTTACTGTAGGAATCCACGAGAAGACATACATGGTAGGTCCACAGGTAGCTTTAAAAAAGTCTTCCGCCTCCCACAACTGCGCCCAAACTTGTTTTCACTCACTCACAACCAGTGGTTAAATAAATAGACCTTTTCCTATGCATGGTAGCCTGGGCAAGTGGGTGGACTTCAATTAATCGAGGAAATCCATACCAAAAAGCCATGTCCAATTTAAATGTTGCAAAGGAAGAGCCAAGGAAAGGTAACATATTATCCGTCATTATTTCCGATATGTTCCTATTTATTTCTTGCTCTTTATGCTTGAAGGCAGGGAGGTTGTATTTAGGGCTTCAGACTCAGCCAGCCTACTGCCTATTTGACATCCCGCTGCCAGATTCACCAAGGCAATGCAAACTGTCAACAGCCAGCATGGATATCTATAATTACTATTAATAATGGGGTTTTGTAAAACTTTTAACTCGACAATAAAGCTAACAGTATCGATACCATTTACAACTAAAAATTAAACCACTATTGTAACTATAAGTTATAGTCAATTATTGATTCATCAAATTATTTACAGTTCCTATATCGAGCCAATATTCCATTCCTCATCAAACATAAAATACGTTGGAGTCATAATTCTCATATATAGTGCTTTCACGCCACCTAGTGGCTGGAGTCTATAGAGCATTCCCTGTGCGTGAAATCTCATACCAGGGGGGAAAACAATTAACTCATCAGTATGAATATTGAGAACCAGGATTTTATAACAATTAACCCTAATCCATGCTTATTCTACCAAACTCTCACATGGTCTGCCTAACTGGGTCTTTGACAAATAAAAAGAAACCAACACCACCATCTTACAATAAACATAAACTTTTAATATACAATGTGTTTTGTACAGTGTATTGTTTGCTGGAAAAATTTACAAAGCAGTCTTTAAATATTCTATTATGTTTCATTTTTCAACTACTAACAAGAGGAAAAAAAGTCCCTTTCAAACTGAGGCAAAAATTTCTACAAATGTTCAAATTTAGCATTCGTAGGCATCTCCCTAAATACAATGCATGCTCGTTAGCAAGAAACACAACATCAGAGTCCAATTTAATACAAAGTTGTAGTCAGTCGAAGCAAACAACAACAAGGACAGGACCGGAAAAACAAATAAATAAAAAACGGAGCTCTCAGAATTCTGTACAAGACTCCATGGAATATCAATGTACAAAATATCACTTTAAAAAAACCTTTGTAGCTTAAACCGCTGTTACAAATACATTTCTTCAAGCAGATATTTATTTCTTCTTTTTCCATTTAGTTAGTGACATTCTCCTAATGCTCACTTCCAGTTTGGTGGTTTGGCCAGATAAGATGTAAAAACCAAATAGCAACAGCAGGGGGAGTTTTGACATTATGTTTGTGTGTAGTGTCTGTGTTTGTACATTCAGTGACACATAGTCCTGGGGGGGTATTCCAACAACAACGTCGCAAAAGGAAAAAAATCCAGGCTTACTTTGATAAGTTTTGTGAGACGTATGAAAAAAAATCTGGGGTTACTTTGATAAGTAACACTACCAATAAACTATTGTAGAAACAAGTTTCTAGTATAGAAACAAACATAAAAGCAATGTATTACACTTTCATTACGGTATATTTAAGGTATATTTAAGTTAACAGCCCATAAGCCAATTGATCAACTTGGTTATGTATGACCCTGTCCAAAATATGTGAGGAAGACACACCTGTTGAATAATTTCCAACAAAATTGACGAGCAGGTTCTGACAAATAATACTTTCACAAATCATAACAAAGTGCACGTTTCAGAATCAAAAGTTAAGGTAAGAATTCATTTTGGAAGCAGGCGTCTTACCTGCGCTTGGATTTTGATCCACAGGTGACAGATGGAAAATCTCACCAGACTTATCAAAAATAAGCCTGGATTTTTCCTTTAGAGACGTTGATGGAATACCCCCCTGGGTTTGCGTTCAGGAGGGTACCGCAAAAAACATTGCAGATAGAAACACCGTGGATAGAGCTGATCTGATTCCTTTACTTTACATGTCAGAGAGGCATATCTGTTCGATACAACGCATTTCTATCTCAATATTCCACAACGTTGTGCCCCATTCCCCTCCCGGGAAGCCATTGTGAGTCTCTAAGCTCTCCAAATGCTTCAGTATTCCCCTCCCAAGAGTTCTCGTTCTCTGACTACGTCCTGATGCTATCAACCCAACGGTCTATAGCCCATACATAGATCAGTGACCTGTAGTGCAGGCTCTCTCTTGGGGCCTGCTTAGGCCACTGTTGGTCATCTACAGTAAGTCTCCAACCCCTGAGCTCCACTGAAGGATCACTCCCTTGCCCTACTCTAGGCACCAGAGGGAGTTGTTGAGTATACTGATGTTAACCATGCCCATAGGCATGGTCAATTATAATGGCACTTGCTTTGTGAAAAACACTCTAGTTCCTCATACGCATACACATGTTTTCTTTCTTCCAACTGCTCCCATCCCATCCCCGTCCCCTAGATTTGGTTTGTCTGCACAGGCTGGTCAAGAAATAGAAAAAGTACCCCTGACTACTACTTCAGTAGCCCCAGGCCTATAGCCTATCAAATATACAGCCCTTTCCTCCCATTGGTTAAGACCAGAGAGATGGTTGGTCCAATAGGGGGTGTTGCTATGGGTACTGAGCCCATGGAAGTACATTGAACAGAATTCTAGAATTCTACGAACCAGCATTCTGAGTGTTGAACAAATGAACAGGTGAATCAAACTTCCTGAATTAGAAACTATGACTTTTTTTTTTTTTCTTTTCCATCAATAACTTTCTCACTCAGATAACAGTTGAGAATGAAACAGGCGTTCTTGGATTTGTTTTTTGTTTTTGTTTTTTTTAAAGACCCGCATTTTCTACTCAAGGGGCCATGGAAGACTGAGGAAGACCTTAGTAAGACCCCCCACCCCACCCCGCCCCCACCCTCTAGACTCAGGTGCCTTTGCCGAAGGCCCCGGGTCGCGAGGCGTGGTGAGAAGCAGAGTCTCCTGATTGGTAGGCCGGTGTTGCCGACCCCGCCCCCACCTCCCTCTCTGGCTTGTGACACGGCACCAGGTCCTTTTGACAGGGCTCCATGGTTACCGCCACGCCCACGCCGCTCCGCCCCGACATCATGCGCGTCACCTCCGACCACGTGTCCGTTTCCGAGTCGTAGCATTCCACGCTGTCCAGAAACGTATTTCCGTCGTAACCACCTGCGAGAGGAAACACAGAAAACAAGCAGATAAGACGCCCGTCATAAAACTTTGCAATTGCATCAACTGTTGACTTCAACATACTACGCCCCTTTAGTGCTGCAAAACAGTATGAAAAACGACTAAATACTAAACACTTCTCCGTGCTATACAGTGAAGAGGATTATTCGTATCATAACAGGTCTTAAGAAGTGTCAGTTAAAACAAAAGAGGTGTTTGGAGAGGACCAATAAGGGAGAGGCACGTTCGGGAAGGGGACTTCCAGTGTATCTAAGGTGATCGGTTGCCAAGGTTCAAAAGACACAAACAAGCCACGTACTGCAACTCGCAAATGATTAATTTAAGTCAATAAATCATTCGCAGGAGGCAACGCTGCATGCATTCCTTCCTTGATGTCTCAATCCCGCCCGCCAGCCTAAGTTCCTAAGATCTCTCACTAGCTCCAGCGTGTCTCTATTATCTATTGTTCTTCTCCCCCCGGGGTTACCACGGTGACCCACCCATGACGTAGATGCGTCCGTGGTGCGTGGTGACGCCCAGGGCGCTGCGCCGGTGCCTCATGGAGGCGGCGAAGCTCCAGGAGTCCGTCTCCACGTCGTAGCGCTCCACCGTGTTCAGCTGGTTGGTGCCGTCGTAGCCCCCCATCACGAAGATGCGGTTCCCCAGGGCGCACACACCTGCCGGGGGTCAAGGGTCGTCGTTATTGTTATTGCAACTTTACAGGGGGGGAGGGGGGAATTCATGACATGGAATGGGGTTTATGCCTATAGGTTGTTATTAATAACGTAAATCGAACAAAATTACATAGAGCCTATCGTGTAAACGGACTGCACTTATATAGCGGCTTATTCCAAAGTGCTTTTACAACGGCCTCTCATTCACCCATTCACACACACATGGCGGTAAGCTACCATGCAAGGCGCCGGCCCGCTCATTGGGAGCAATTGGGGTTCAGTGTCTTGCCCAAGGACACCTCGACATGTGGCCAGCCGGGGTTCGAACCACCGATCTGCTGATCTTGCGATCATTAGATGCCGGCTCTACCTCCTGCTCCACAGCCGCCCTATATCGTATAAGATTGGAGATATCACCATGTTCCCAGATAGCCATCCCTTCATCTCAGATCTACACAAGTGGTAGGAGGCAGGGCTAGTGGCTGATTTGGGATTCAAATCAATCCTTATTTAAATAGCACATTTCGACATAAATGCAACGCCCTTCACAAACAGATACAAACAGACAAAAACAGGGCACATGCAGTAAGTAGGCAAAGTATAAATAAAAAAATACATCTGTACATTACATACTGTAGCTACCTTAACCGTACCTAGCTCATAACTGTATATACCTCTAAACTACCATACATGCCCTACTGTACCCATCACTAACATTGTCATGTTTTTATATCATGCTTTTATACTGTTTACACTTCTAGTTAGATGCTTAACTGCATTTCGTTGTCTGGTACTTGTCCACTGCAATGACAATAAAGTTTAATCTAATCTAATCTAATCTAATCTAAATAAACTCTTACAGCCATAAAAATACAATGAGTCAATCACTTTTAGACCGGTAATAAAGGACAGGCGGTGGGACTGATAAAGGTGGACTGAGAGACCAGTGGAATACAACTCAGACATTCAGAGACGGTCTGTTTCCTCCCCGGTTCCTCACCTGCCCCGGAGCGAACAGTGTTCATGGCGGCCATGGTCTTCCACTCGTCCCTCTCTGGGTTGTAGCACTCAGAGGAGCTGAGGCGGTGGGTGCCGTCGAACCCCCCCACCGCGTACAGCAGCCGGGTGATGACCGCCACGCCTACGCCGATACGCCTCGTCAACATGGGGGCCACCAGCTGCCAATGGTCCCTGTCGGGGTCGTACCTGTGGGGCGCGGGGCGCAGGACACACACACAGACACACACACAGACACACACACACAGACACAGACACACGGACACACACACTTAGTTTGACAGATAAAAACATTTCAGTGAAATATTGTTATGGTTGGGGGGAATTCTGAGTTGGAAAATGTGACATCACAAAGCGAGTTCTTCCTGTCCTATTTTAAGTTTCTGTCTGGTGCGGAACAGTCAACACATAACTCTTGTGATAAGTTCTTCCTCATTCAAAACGTGTGAGATTTCATGACGAGCTTTGTTTTTTTTAGGAAATCACTTCCTATGAACGTTGGAGACTGTGCCAAACCAACAAAGCACAGTCATTTGAATGAATTCTGATATGGTTCAGTTTCAAAAACCCACCCAGTGGTTGTGGTTGTGTGGGTGTTATGATGCTAGACTGTATTAGTATCCATTACTGACACGGTTATAGATGACCTTTTTATTTTATTTATGTCTGTTTATGGTCATGCTATTTTAGTCTTGTTAGTCTTTGTATGCGGTTTTGGTGTTTAGTATTGTCTTTTGTAAAAAAAAAAATGTTTTAAGTATTATAGTAATATTAAGTATTTTCTATAGAGGGTACATGAACCTTTTTACTTTTTATAAATGCTGTATTCACGATTGATGCTCTTCAAAACTCTGACAAAGTAAAAAAACACACACAAAAAACCCCACCCAGATCTCTGCTGTGGGCACTGATACTGTACAACCCAACAAACCAAACAAACTCTTCAGAACCTCAGAGGGGGAACTTGGTGGCGTAGCACACTAAGCCGTCAACCATGTAGTCGCTGGGTCCCCGGTTCGATTCCGGCCGTCGACCTATCCTGCATGTCATCCCTCCTCTCTCTCGCTCATCCTTCCTGTCTCTCTACTGTCTATCCCAATAAAGCAGAAATGCCATAAAACATATCTAATTTCTTTTTTAAAAAGAACGTCACAGTAAGGACAAATCACCAAACTGCACGTGCGCTCGGGTCGAGTCCCAGAACTCCACCCAGAACTCACCTCTCCACGCTGTTGTGATGAATGCACCCGTGCGACCCGCCCACCGCGTAGATCATCCCGTCGATGACCCCCACGCCAATCCGGTTCCTGGGCACGCTCATGGGGGCGCAGGGCAGCCAGCAGTTGTTCATGGGGTTGTAGCAGTCCAGCGTGTTGGAGTCCATGTTCCCGTCGGGGGCGTTGTTGCGCCCGCCGACCGCGTAGAAGAGCCCGCTGATCACGCAGGCCGCCAGGCCGCTCCGGGGCACCTGCAGGTCGGCCAGCCGCAGCCAGGCCCCCGTACAGGGGTTGTAGGCCTCCAGGTAGCTGAGCGACTGGCGGAAGTAGCCCCCGGCCGTGTAGATGAGCTGGGGCACCTTGGGCGTGCGGCAGGAGATGACCTTGGTGGGCTTGTGCAGGGTGAGGTCCTGGAAGATCTGCGCCAGGTAGTCCTTGCACTGGGCGTCCCAGTCCAGCGACTGCAGCTGGGTCTGGAGGAAGTTGGGGGTGAGGGAGTGGCAGCGGACGGCCTGGAGCAGGGCCTGGACGTAGGGCCGGCGGTTCTCGCGGTCGTAGGTCACCCACGCCACGCACGCCTGGAAGACCTCCGACTCGCAGCGCACGTTGAGCTCGTCCCGGCTGATGAGGGTGACCAGCTGGCAGTGGGACAGGTTGAAGAACTCCTCCTGGGTCGACACCTGGGGGGGGAGGGAGGAGGTGACTTATCTTAGACAGGCACTGGTTGCCCGTCTAGGAATAAGTCAGGACAATAGTTTGGGGTTAAATACAGTAAATGGGATTATATCGTTTGGTCGAATTCGATAACAAGAGGGTGCTTAATGAACGCAAGGTGTCATCTCCCGAATCTGTTTCCGAATTGCGTCAGTGGATTTGTATCGAATCGGAAAACACAGTAACGGGAGAAGCGAAGCATTTCTTCTTCTTTCGGCTCTACACTCCAAGAGTTTAAAATCAAACAATTACTGTATGCGCACCAACTCTCTGGAACCGTCTTCCATTAGACATCAGACAGGCTGAATCAGTGAAAGTGTTCAAAACTAAGTTAAAGACCCACCTGTTTTCTGTTGTCTATGTGCCATAGGCTGTGTATCTGTGCTGTGTAATTATGTGTGTTTTTAAATTGAAATAGTTGTTTTTAATTGTTTAAAATTGTGGCTTACCTATTGTAAAGCACTTTGATGTAAAGTGCTATACAAATAAAGTTATATTATGAGGTAAAAGTAGAGATTCTCAGCTTTTATTCATTCATACCTCATATTCATTATTTAAAAAAACAAGAGCCAAAGGAGCCAATTACTTACACTGTACCTGGGGAAACAGCATTTTATAATAGTTGGACTTAGTTAGATAGTTGTCATTCTTCCCGGCTCTGGTATTCATCTATTCATCACAATATGACTAACTCCTCGCGGTTGGGTGTGAGGGACTGAATGTGTGTGTGACTGTGACTGTGTGTCTGACTCCCACAAGAGTTATGCATGCCGTGCAGGACAGGTAAACCCCAACTCATAGAGCACCCAGTAAGGGAGATCCCCATAGAACACACAGTAAGGGACATCACCATAGAACACACAGTAAGGGACATCACCATAGAACACAGAGTAAGGGACCTCACCATAGAACACACAGTAAGGGACCTCACCATAGAACACACAGTAAGGGACATCACCATCGAACACACAGTAAGGGACATCACCATAGAACACAGAGTAAGGGACCTCACCATTGAACACACAGTAAGGGACCTCACCATAGAACACAGAGTAAGGGACCTCACCATTGAACACACAGTAAGGGACCTCACCATAGAACACACAGTAAGGGACATCACCATCGAACACACAGTAAGGGAGATCACCATAGAACACACACAGGGTTCCTACACCTTCTGAAACCACAAAGTCAAGCACCTTTCAAGCACCTTTCAAGACTCAATTCCCTCAAATTCAAGGATCCAACACGGCATAGTTTAAGACAGATCCAGATCTGAATTAGGGAGATCACCATAGAACACACAGCAAGGGAGATCAGATCACCATAGAACTCACAGTAAGGGAGAACACCATAGAACACACAGCAAGGCACCTCACCACAGAACAGCACAGGGTGATTGTTCACCGAGGCCAGTGGCGGAAAAGGTAAACTATTAAAACCACAGTGAGACCAGATGAGATGTATTTGGTTACAAGGCACCACCCTAGTGTAAGTGCCTGACTAAGCTCCAGTGAGTCAACTAACACAACAGACGGTGCCATTTCAAAAGACATTAGTCAAGAGCTGGCATCAACCACATCCACTGATCTTTACAACACCTGAACTGCCTGAAGGTGAAACGACTGAGTCATTCCTATCAATTGAAGATAACATGAGGGTTTCTGGTTCTGTACAGATCCCGGTGAACAGGTAGTTGGTTGTCCCCATACGGGAAAGGGAAAACCCACGTAACACTTTTAAAAAAAAATCTATTACAGCCTGATATCAAACAGGTATCCATTGTTACAGAATGGTGACCACATAGTTTCATAGTGAAGTGTCTTAAAAATACAAAATAAAGCAATACCGAAACCCATACAGATCTACATGCCGAGAACAAAACGGAAATATCTGCCCTTTTTATTTTCTCTCTCCTTTTTTATTTATTTATTTATTTTTCCTGTAAAGCACAACGTGTTGCGTCTGTGTACGAAATGGGTTGTATCAATAAAGTTTGATTTGAAGTTGGATCCACCACTGACCTGACTGAAGTTCATGTAGATGTATTCTCGGGCCTTCCGGTGAAGCTCCGTGCAGCCGATCTGCTCTGCGAAGTTGGCGATGCCGATGGCGTTGCTAGGGTCCAGCTGCGTAACCAGGAAGTCGCAGCAGGCCTTGACCACGCTGTCGATCTGGTACATGACCGCTCCGTTCATCACGTGGATCACACACTTCTCCCCCACGGAGATGCTGGCCGTGTAGGCGAACTCTATCAGTCTGTCCATTACCTGAGGGAGGGGGAGGGAGTGGGGGGGGAGAAGGGGGGAGGGAGGGGGAGACAGATGTGGAGGGACAGAGAGAAAGAAAGGGAGGAAAGGAGGAGAGGGTTGAGTTAGAGAGAGAGATGGGTAGAGGTTGATGGTGGGAAAAAAGGGGTGGAGATGGGGGAGAGAGGGAGAGGATGAGGACATGAGGCAAGCGTGGTTGGGGAAAATGCCACGTTTGGGTCAGGGTCACACAGGCCGTCTCTCATATGGAACTGTTACATTTACGTTTATATTTCTGGCATTTAGCCGTTGTCCAAAGTGACTTACAACAAATATATTTTGTTTTGTTATTTTGTGAATAAGCTATCCATCAGTCATCATAAGAAAAAGTAATCTATGCTAAGGACTAGGGGGCTATTCATAGCTTTCATGTGACGTCACAGCATAGTGGAAACGCCCACCTGACGGGCAAAAGGCACTTTTTGCGGGCAAAACCCACGGGCAAAACCCACTTTTTGCGGGTTAATAACTTTGATTTCCCGTGGGTTAGGAAAATAATTCCAACGTGTCCGGATAGAGTAGAAGACAGGGAATCCAACACTATTTGAATGGAGTCGATCCTCCACTCCTATCACCGTGGACACAGCAAGGAGCGAATTCCCGGATATAAATATTCCCTCGCCTCGCTGACAGCGGGAGTTGGGAGTTTCGTCCAGCAGCCGGTGAACGCCCGGTTGATCGAGTTTCATATTAAAAGTATATCTTCTCGGGGTGTCAGCGCGGTGGTTAAGGGCTCAAAATGACCGTATACTGATGGTGAATGTAGCAATAATAGTCTTATGTTTGTACCACCTCCATAACCGGTGTTATTCACGGGAAAAGCCGGTCAAGGAGGCACCCTTTGCAGGTCAATAACTTTGATTCTCCGGGGGTTAGGAAAATAATTCCAACGTGTCCGGATAGAGTAGAAGACAGGGAATCCAACACTATTTGAATGGAGTCGATCCTCCACTCCTATCACCGTGGACACAGCAAGGAGCGAATTCCCGGATATACATATTCCCTCGCCTCGCTGACAGCGGGAGTTGGGAGTTTCGTCCAGCAGCCGGTGAACGCCCGGTTGATCGAGTTTCATATTAAAAGTATATCTTCTCGGGGTGTCAGCGCGGTGGTTAAGGGCTCAAAATGACCGTATACTGATGGTGAATGTAGCAATAATAGTCTTATGTTTGTACCACCTCCATAACCGGTGTTATTCACGGGAAAAGCCGGTCAAGGAGGCACCCTTTGCAGGTCAATAACTTTGATTCTCCGGGGGTTATGATAATAATTCCAACGTGTCCGGATAGAGTAGAAGACAGGGAATCCAACACTATTTGAATGGTGTCAATCCTCCACTCCTATCACCGTCGTGTATCTTGATAGTTCTTCATGGGTGAGGTGGTCTAAATAGTAGGCAGCCATGTTGAGCGATGTTGCTATGATACTTTTTGCCCGTCAGGTTGGTGGTTGCTAGGGAAGAAACCACGTGACTGAAAGCTATGAATTGGCAGTCACAGTGCTAGAAGAAGGAAGAATGACTTACTCGTTTTTATTTAATCTATTTAGATAAATTAGATACAGTAGATAAACTGTACACGGTGTAATGGGGAGGAAGAGGTCTTTAAGGAGGGACAGTTAAGATGTAGCCTGAAGAGGAGATGGGTCTTCAATCTAGGGTGGAAGACAGATAACTGTGCTATCTGTATCAAAGCGGTAGCGTAGTTCTGACTTAACCTTCTCACAGAGAGAATTGGCTTATCACCGCCCGTGCTACAACGATGCATTCATTAGTCAAAGTACACGGCTAACACGCTGACACCCCAGCTCTGTGCGAGTCTCAGAGGTGCCAGATAACGATCCTCTGAGCTAACTAAATGGGCAGCCCGCATCAGCTGGAACAAGAGAGATAGTGATAATGGCAGGTGTGTGTGTGTGCGTGCGTGCGTGTGTGCGTGCGCGTGTGTGGTTGGCAGCAACCCAACAACATATCTGAGGAAATACGTGTCGCAAGTGTGAGAGAAGCGTGATTAAAGAGGTCAAACTGATACAGTCGACGTGTATGATCCCGTTTATCATGCTATTGTTACGCCTCTCTGCACTGGGTGAAACGCACAACTGCGTCTCCTAGCAACAGTGTTTACGCGTGACTTTAACGAGAACCGTTGCATCTGAAAGCACTAAACGACGTTCCGTCGAAAAGGACCCCTCGCTCGTGAGGGAAAAAAAACGGTCTCGGAATGAAACCGTCCTACATCTGTCTCTTCCCCCCCTTGTCCCCCACGGCCTCACTCACCCTGGGGTGGATCCCCTCGATGGGCACCGTCTCCATGCCGCACTCCTTCAGGCCGTTGGTGAACATGGCGCGGAAGACGGGCGAGGACGACGCCAGCACCACCTTGTGCGCCACGAAGTCCACCGCCTCCAGGTCGTTGTACTTCACGCGCAGCGTCACGTCGCACAGCTGGCCGTCCACACGCAGCTCGTTCATGATGGAGAAGGCCGCGGCCGTGTGGCTCTCCAGGGTGTAGCTGAAGACGCGGTGGCCGTTGCGCGTGGACGGCGTCACCAGCGCCTTGCACTCGGTCGGCAGAGATTCCGACATTTTCTCCTCCTCCTCCTTCTCCTTCTCCTCCTGCTGCAGCTGCTGCTCCTTCTCCTCCTCCTCAAGAACAGTGTGTGGGGGTGTCGCTGGGCATCCTCGCACCCCACCAAGGGCAAGGGGCAAAAAAACTAGGGAAAGGTTGGAAGGAAGGATGTGGAGAGAGGGACTGTGGAAGGTTCTACAGTCGTCGTGGTGTGTGTTTGGGGTTGCGTCCGAGACCGAGTCGGCGGGGTTCAGAGGGGTTTGGGCTCTCTTCGGAAGGTCCGTCAGAGAGTTTTTTCCGAACCCTACTTATTTCTTGAGTCCAGCCATTGTGTTCAGTCCGGTGCCTATGTAAACGCAGATACCTCTACTTTAACTTCCAGCCATGGTCAGTGGTGCTGTGACTTGGTTTTGTGATGCAGTTATGATTTATCGCTTCATAACAACCAATTTCCGGGAATGCCCCTGCTGCTCTGCCCCTGAGATAAGGGGATCAATCAAAAGGACTGGGGGATTAATTGCAGGAAGACAAAGCAGGTCCAACAGGACGGGGAAATGGAAATCATTTGACTGTTGTTTTAGTTCCAATTGTTTATGTTGGCAAAATGAAGTGTTTTTCCTCTGAGAAGGGAATCCGTCACAGTTCAGGACAGACAATAGAGCAGCAAGCAACAGTCTAGACCAACAGATGTGTCTAGAGCAACATGTTGTTTGCCGTTCCCCACACTGTGTTCTTGCCTACTTAGAAAAAAAATGCTGCTTAAAAAAACCTCCCACAAGGCAAAAAAAAAAAAGAAAGAAAAAAAAACAAATAAGAAAAAAAAAAGAAGAAGAAGAAATAAATCAATTCCCACTGAACAGGTTTTGCCTATTAGGATAAGCGATGGCAGGTCAAACTTGCTTATTGATTTGCTGCTGGACACCTCTGATATACTGCTGCATTTTAATGGTGGCAATAATTAAGAGTATGCTCTGGGGCTGCACATGCACTGGGAGCTGTGTAGAAGAGGGATCGAGGTGGGGTAGTTGTTGGAGGGGTGTAAAGCTCCATAAGAGAAAAAGAGGAACAGGTGCCAAGCGTGTCGTCAGCGTTATCTCTGGGCCCTCAGGAATGAGAGGGGTGTGTGTGTGTGTGTGTGTGTGGGGGTCCGGGTGGGGGTCGGCTCAGTTGATCAGTCCACCACAGAAGCTTCCTAGAAGGCTCAGGAATCTGTTTGCGCTCTTCTGTTTACAAAGACACCCTGGGCTCTGTTGAGAACTGAAAGAGAGTAGAGAGAGACGGAAAAAGTTTAGTGTTAAGGGCAAGCGAGCGAGTGTTACCGTTTACACACAGTTGTACGCCCTACAGCTCTCTTCTCGTGCTCATCTTAACTGACAAACTTTGTGGTCAGAGAAGGGTTTTGTCAACGTGGGTTTTTCGGACGCATCTTTTATCTTGATATGGTCCTGAATGACTCAGCTAGGCACATTCGGCAACAAGTTGAAGCCACAGTGTGGTCGCGCTCCCTCCCTCCCTCCCTCCATCCCTCCCTCCCTCCCTCCCTCCCTCCCTCCCTCCCGACATCCACACCCATTCTAGTAGGATATTCATAGTAGGGCTTTCACTTAGTCACTGTGAGTATGTGTTTGGACATCACAGCCGAGGGCACTGGGCTGGTGGCTTGAGTGTCTGCACAGACGCCACAGAGGGGAATGTGGGGAGGGAGGGAAGAGATAGCCAAGACTCATTTGATTTGAGTGACGCACTTTACTGAGGAAGACGGAGTGACTTAAATTAGGACCGAATTTAACTGGTCAGCGTGACTGAGTGTTTTGTTGCTCGGTCCTGTGACCACTGTGTACACACACACACACACACACACACACACACACACACACACACGCAGACACTCACACACACATACACACAGACACTCACACGCAGACAGACACACACACACACACACACGTCTATAATCAGACTTTTTAAATAATGTGTATGAGGATGTGTTGTTTTCCGAATGACACTTCAGAGAAATCTGAGAGAGAGAGGAAAGTCATTGCCACCTGTAGGCCTACAGGTAAACAAGGAGTCATCGTTACTCAGCAATGACATGTACGTTGCATGTATCTGTACTATAACGCAACATCACATGCTCTCGCACTCGCAATAGTGATAAGAGAACCAAGCACTGCACTAGTATAAGTGCTTAAACAAGTTATATGATCGAGGCCTATAGGCTACCTATTCTCCATTTCAAAGTAGGTCAACATAATGCGCTTCTTTTCTATTGTCTGAACAAAAGTGAAACCAAAGTCATCTATGTTGAGGTCGGCATTCTCTTTCCTGACAACCCTTAACGGCGAGGCCACCATAACGCCATTCATAAACTGGTCTACAGGAGGCTTAACCAGGGGCATTGATTGATTGATTGATTGAAAACTTTATTAGAAGATTTGCAGAAGTAGGTACATGAAAGTACATATTACATACAAGGTCAACTAACAGGATAAAAACCCAAGAAAGCCACTGGCTTATTTCAATTGGGGTCCTTGATTCGCATACTGTACACACGGTGCTATTGAGTAATGTAACAAGTTTGATTTCAATAGTAGGGCATTACCACGTTTCTGGGGAAACTATTTCACTGGGAAAACAGTTGCTCAACACTTCAGACGACCCGCAGTACAGTAACTCCACAGACAGAGCACTCACTCAATCACTCATGGGAGAGATTAGTCACTGATAGGCCTACTAGGAACCCCGGGCTAAAGTAGATATTTGCACCGCGCCAAATATCTGTTAATGTTTTTGTCTTTTTTGTTCCGCTGAGAAAGAAACATTAGTTTTAGATTTGACGTGCGACGTGATACAGCAAGAGCGCTTATTCGCTCTGGGAACAAACGAACAACAACCTTGACATGTAAATCTGCTCTGTTGCTCAAGAGTTGTCTGCGCTCCTCCGAGCCAAACTTTATCGCTGCTTCGACATAAAATCGAGACAGACATTTATTAGGCTACATTATTATAGATCATTTGACAGCATCACAACACGACTTCTTAAGCGGACTTGATCGAACAAGTTTCGCGCATTGAAAAATAAGAATAGACCGCTACGGCGATTTAACTGAATTGAATTTGAATGTGTTAGATCGAGATTTGGGCAAAGCGCCTTCATCAATGACTCATCTGATCTTGAAATGTAAAAAAGCCCAGGCTGGTGAGTGTGTGAGTGGAGGATGGAGCAAAATTATGGAACTGTATGTACCAAAACATGACCCAGAAGTGGGGCCAGTTCTTATGAAAAAACCGTGATAGAAAGTGCTATTCGCTCATCCTCTACAATGTAACCACAGATCGCAGACAAAGGGTTGATTTACAACCACATCCAATACTGGATAATGTTTTGCTTGCTTGGTCATACATACACACACACATACACAATGTGACCATATGGTAGTGTTGGCATGCGCTGACATCGGCTACTTCACTACTACTATCCCTTCACAAAGAAAATATCATGATTGTTATATAAGAACATAGTTTTGCCTAGCCTACTAATATGTGGTCTAATCGAATAAACGGCGGTAACGAACAAACAGTGTATTAGCTTACGCTTCTAAACGGAGCAGTCAAAATAATAAGCTTGAGCTTCGCAGCCACTAAACTAGCAACAACATTTTGCCAAAAGCGCGATCCGAAAATATAATTCCAGAAAATAAACATCATCCTACAAATTACGGCGCAACTAAATTGCAAAACAAGTAATCGCTTGAATCAATCATAATCGCTTGTTATTTACAGAGAGGGGGGGAAAAGACTCACATAGCACAATTCTTCCATCGTTGTCTGTGCGCCACATAGGAACGGGGGGGAAAGCTGTAACTCACCATGACTAAGCATTGTACGAGCCTCGTCGTCTCGCTGCCAAAATAAAAGCTGGCCTCTAAGACGACATGGCTCGGCTCTATAGACACGTATGGGCGGTTGACTCCGCTCAGAGGGAGGGGACTTTTACGGAGGAGGAGTTCTAAGAATAAAGGAAGAGGGGGCTACTTCTTCTTGGCAATGCGCCCGAAGCTGTACTGTCAATCAAATCTGCATTAAAAGAAGATCAATGAACTCAGATGAGACCGTTAAAGAAGCCATCTAAACAAAAAAACGTAACCAACATTTTACGCATATTAATTGGGTGTAACTGACTGAATTCTGTCATATTAGACTGTGTGAGCTGTGCTGAAATGGAACAGAGGAGCATGAATGAAGTGGTGACGCTGGACTTCTGAATAAAAGCTTCTGAGTTATACAAGTTCACACAATACAAGAGCATTCATTCACTGAATGAATCATAACAATACAAACCCAAAGCAAAAGTTTGCAAACAATTGAACAATGTAATAACGTTTTTTTTTAGTTCGGACTCAAGCACTGATTTGTCATTGTTGGGAAATGGTTACCCGGTAACTAATATCATCATGATCATCATCATCATCATCATGAATCAGCTGTTCTCTACATATGACATGGTAGTACAATATAAAATACAATACAAACTACAGTATAATTTAGCCATTTTATATATGTATATAATATAGATATATATGCAATTCAAAGACTATTGCCTTAACCGCCGGTATAGCCCACTGTTCTATTTCTACTATGATATGGTAGCCTACCTTGTCCAGGTATCCGCCTTTCCCTCCTCCTAAATTGTCAACTCATTCTGAAGAATGAGCCTATTCACGACACCATCACCATAAAAGTAATCTGCTTGTTCCAGATGCTGACACACCAATACGTTTTCCCCCAGGGCATTTAGGGCTCTGTGTCGAGAAAATAGACTACGTAATTCAACCAAATGCAGGAAGTTCCGCATAGACCCACAAGGTGGCAGTGGGAGCTCACGACTGTTAGCGTCAGAATCCAAATTAGAATTATTTTATTTAGCCACAGTACATTTGCACATACAGGAAATTGACTTGGTGAGGATGGTGCATAGGACATAAAAAACAACAATATATAAGCCATTTAAAATAATTTAATTCAAGACAATAGCAAACAACTAAGAACAATACATTATGTAGGTTGGAAATTAGAATAAATGTAAAATAATATACATTACACTGTCAGTGCATTGTGTGTGTGTGTGTGTGTGTGTGTGTGTGTGTGTGTGTGTGTGTGTGTGTGTGTGTGTGACAGGGTGAGGGGGTGGAAGTCCCAGAGTCAGTGAGAGGAAGGGGGCTTGTTGTGAGCCCCACTGCCATGGGGAAGAAACTGTTCAGGTGGCAGTCTTTGGAAGAGGTGGTGACCAGGGTGGGAAGGATCAGCGAGGATCTTTCCTGCTGTCTTCTTACTGGAGTGGAACGGGTCCAGGAGAGATGGGAGGTTGCAGCTGATGGCCTTCTCGGCTGACTGAATGGTCCGCTGCAGTCTGCGATCGATGAGCTGAGGATGGACTCAATGATGGACATATTGAACTCAACCATCACTTTCTGCGGCATATTGGATTTCT
>NC_137675.1:24205851-24210851 GCF_963989245.1 Nansenia antarctica | reverse complement strand
TCCTTTCAAGTTCATTGGCTCCGTCACAGAGCGGCCCCTAATAGGAGGCCTGGATCAGGCCTTGAAGAGCTTGGGGTAGATGGCTTTGATGGGCGATGGCGTGGTATTGGCGTTCCCAGACGAGATGGTGGTCTCCAGCCCCCCCTCCAGCTTCTGCGAGGCCACCTCCGTCTTGCTGAAGCTGCACTCCAGGAAGGGCACCCCGATCTTCTTCACCTGCCCGTCCTTGGTCATCAGACACGGCCGGCACAGCAGCCTCAGGATGGCCCTCCTCATGTCCTTGCTGGTCAGCGTGTAGATGATGGGGTTGAGGAGGGAGTTGACCATGGCCACGCCCAGGAAGTAGTCCGCCTTCAGGAGGAGCCGGCAGCCGCGGGTGGGGCAGAAGAAGTCCAGGAGGAGGAGGAGGAAGAGGGGCAGCCAGCAGGCGATGAAGACCCCCAGCACGATGGTGACCGTCTTCAGGAGGGCCATGTACTTCTGGGACTTGCGCGCCAGGCCTTTGCGCATGCTGCCCGACGCGCCCAGGCGCTGGCGCTGCGTGTTGGAGCGGACGATGCGGAAGATGCGCGCGTAGAGGACCACGATGGCCAGCAGCACGGCGCTGAACACCGACACGCAGCACAGGATGTAGCTCTTGGAGTAGAGCGGGAGCACCGTGGAACACTGGTCCAGGCGATGCATGCAGTTCCACCCCAGGATGGGCAGCACCCCCAGCAGTCCCGCCAGGGCCCAGCTGGCCACGATCAGCGCCCACATGCGGCCCCGTTTGGCCCCGTGGTACGGCCGCATGGTCACCATGGTGACGTGGCGCTCGATGGCGATGGCCAGCAGGCTGATGATGGAGGCGGCCAGCGTGATGAAGACCCCACCCTCTCTCAGGAACCAGTGGAGCGGCGTCAGCCGCAGCGTGTTGGGCCCCGACATCAGGATGTTGGCCATGTAGGTGATCCCGGCCAGCAGGTCCGACAGGGTCAGGTTCCCCAGGAGGTAGTACATGGGCAGGTGGAACTTCTTGTTCCTCCAGATGGCCAGGAGGACCACGGCGTTCTCCAGGACGATGAGCACGCAGACGACCACGAAGGCGATGCCCTCGGGCTTCAGGCCCTCGCGGTAGCGGTCGCCCTGCAGCTTGCCCGTGTAGTTGTAGTGTTCCACGATGACGGAGTTGTCCTGGTACTGCCAGAAGAAGTGCAGGAGGCTTGAGGAGGAGGAGGAGGAGGAGGAGGTAGAAGGGGTGGTGGTGGGTACGGCCGTGGTGGGTGCAGCCCCTGCGTACGCTGCCCGTGAGGCCTCCATGGTTCTGTCGTTGAGTTGATTAACTGTTATGTATTATTTGGCTACCCTTATCATACTTCACAGGTCAATGCAAGTCAGAGCAAGAGGCGTCAAGCTCTACCCCGGGCTTCAGAGATGAATTAATATGTTATGCTGATATAATCCACTTTGTAATGTGTATGTGACACCGCTTGGCTTTATTTCCCCATGTCTCTGATCCCAGGTGTGTTATGCGCTCTGTCGCCACTAGAGGGTGGTCCTGAGCTCTGTTTGGAAGGTTCTTGTCGGACCATCAGGTAATACTGTGAAATTGAATGAGAGAGAGAGAGGGGTCATGCACTGACATGTACAGATTATAACAAACAAAGTAAAGAAACAATAAATAAATAAAAACCATAACAAACATATTTATATTTTACATTTTGAACTTACATGTTTACATTTTTTAAACAATTTGTTTTCAAATGTGATTAATTTGTCATTCAAAATGAATGGTTGGAGTGGAGCAGAATGGAGCAGAATAGTGATGATCGTGAACATGTATTGAGACAACGACGCCTCACATAAAATGCAAATGGCATTTATTCCACATTTACGTCTGGGACAAAATGGTGACATTCCATGGCCACTTAGGTCTAATTAATTGAAAATAATTAAGTCAGTGTATGAGGGAAATGAGGGAATGAGGGGAAAAAAGACAGCTCGTTAGAAATGTGTCAAACACACACTCAGTTCACGATAACACTGTTAAACAATCAGCGCCGGAATGAGAACGTGCGTGCGTACACTTGGCACACATTTCGGTCACTTTTCCCCGCGGCGTCATAATTCCGTTTGAACAGTGAAGGTGAAGTGTGAGTAGATTTATAGGGTCGCACACATGGATTTCTTGAGTTCTGTGACCATTAGATTAGAATACACGAAAGAATTGACTATGCAATCTATCATTCCACGAAAGACACCAACGGGTTTAATTGCTTTGATCAAATTGTTTATATCAGTAGGCTAATATATAATATATTCCATTTAGCTGATGCTTTTATCCAAAGCGACTTACATATCAGAAAACCATTAGCTTAAGTGTAATTTGGGTCGCATTCTTTCCGGTTTTGTCGTGAGAAGGAATTTTTGAGTCATGTGTTAACATTTAACAAATGGTCTGGCAACATTAACTCACGTTCAATGTGTAGCCATTACGGTTGAGGGTGGGAAAATAACTCAAAAGGTAAAACAAACAACTCAAAAATGCCCTCAATTAAAAAAAAAAAATTTGATTGAAAATTATATTGATGAAGGCTGCAGCTGCTCTTGAAGAAAAAAATGCTGTTGGATTGGCATAATTGCCTGTTTTTCGTTCATGAAAATGTGTTACAGAAGGTTAATGTTGGTCTGTGATTATACCACAACAATTCTGTCAGCAAGATGTTTTGTTAAGTTCTCACTGTCCCCGGCTCCTCATCTTGCGTGGAGCGCAAAAAAGTGTCATGCATGGTCTATTGTCCATAAATCGAAACAACATGGGAACGAAATCACACAGTCTAACATAAAATAAGAGTCTGCACAATGCGTATTAATTCTTCCCCACTGACAATATAGAGAGCAAGAAAATGAGTGTGCGTAAAATGCATCCAAATGATGCGTAATGGTAAAACCTTCTATATTTCCGTCGACATTGCTTACTATGAATGCACATACTAAATTAAACCTACCTTGAAAATGATTTAGAGAAGTCTTATCAATCCGACAAGGCATCAGCTTTGCAGCGAAGAGAATCCACGCGCTAACGGCACCGACTCACAGACTCAACTGACAAGCCCGAGACCGGAGCAGGACCTAACTTGAAACATGCAGGGGAGGGGGTTGGTCTTAGCACAATGTCTCTCCCTCCGCCCCCCTTTTATCTCTCTGTTACTCTCTCTCTCCCTCTCTCTATCCCACCCCACCTCTCTCTCTCTCTCCTCTCCCTCTCTCTCGCACTCTCTCTATCCCCCCCCCCTCTCTCTCTCTCTCTGTCTCTTTCTCTCTCTCTCTCTACCTATCTACCTCTCTCTCTCTCTGTCTCTTTCTCTCTCTCTCTCTACCTATCTACCTCTCTCTCTCTCTATCCCCCCTCTCTCTCTCTATCCCCCCCATCTCTCTCTCTCTCTCTTTCTCTCTCTCTACCACCCCCCCCTCTCTCTCTCTCTTTCTCTCTCTCTACCACCCCACCTCTCTCTCTCTCTCCTCTCCCTCTCTCTCGCACTCTCTCTATCCCCCCCCCTTCTCTCTCTCTCTCTGTCTCTTTCTCTCTCTCTATCTACCTATCTACCTATCTCTCTCTCTCTATCCCCCCTTCTCTCTCTCTATCCCCCCCATCTCTCTCTCTCTTTCTCTCTCTCTACCACCCCCCCTCTCTCTCTCTCTTTCTCTCTCTCTACCCCCCCCCCCCTCTCTCTTTCTCTCTCTCTACCACCCCCCCTCTCTCTCTCTCTTTCTCTCTCTCTACCCCCCCCCCCTCTCTCTCTTTCTCTCTCTCTACCACCCCCCCTCTCTCTCTCTCTTTCTCTCTCTCTACCACCCCCCCTCTCTCTCTCTCTCCGTGGGCGCACACATCAGTAGCGGACGGTGTGCCGTGGACCTATGGATGGGCCGGTGTTGATCTGTGGCCGGTGAGCGAGGCAGCCCAGCAGTCATCCAAAACCCCCTAGGGGTATACGACAGATCTTTCAATCAACAAACACCCGCAGTGTTTTTGTTGTTGTTGAGGTAACCATCACCATTTGAGTATAAAAGACTACATTACATTTATTTTATTTTTTTTTACATTTTTGGCATTTAGCAGTCTACACCTTTATCCAAAGCGACTTACAACAAATACATTAGTGTAAGTGAGTGAATCATCTATATCCATCAGTTATAGTAAAAGAAAAACTAATAACAAGGTACATTAAAGGTACATAATACTGATTGAAGTCATTTTCTAGAACCCCTTTACAGCAAGAGCCCTTCAGTGTGATATAACTCTTGCAGATATTGTAATGAGGACATTATCTTCCAAATTCCATATAACGGGAACACGATGACAGATGTGTTTATACTGTAGGCCCCTCTTCTCAACTTGCTCCCCCTTAGAGACCTGGGTAGGAAAATGTTAATATTCATTGGAGACTGAGAGGACTTTACTCTACATACAGTACCAGTCAAAAGTTTGGACACACTTTCCCATTCAATTGAATGGGGATGTGTGTCCAAACTTTTGACTGGTAGTGTAACTATTACATGATTAGACTTGGCTCCTTCTTGAGAAGGAAGCGTTGTCATGGTCACTAGAAGGGGACAGGGATATCCTTGGACACCAACTAAAAAGTGTGTGTTAACGATATGGGAGAGAATACACCCTAAGTTAAAATCCCACCTAAAACACCACCACTAGTGTGCCCTTGATTAAAGCACTTAGCCCTCAATTACTCCAGGGGGAATTTCCCTGTAATTTGTAATTAAAAGCGTCTGCTAAATGGCTAATTCTAACCTAGGGGCGCGTAAACGGCGTAGCACACTAAGGTGCATGCAATATAATAGACAAGGTCCCTGATTCAAGCTATCTACATATCCTGCATGTCACCCCCCCCCTCTCTCTCCCTCTCACCCATCCTTCCTGTCAATCTCTACTGTCTCTTTCCCAATAAAGCAGAAATGCCCTGAAAACATAAAAAACACCCTAGAGCACACCCTGGGCACACCTA
>NC_137675.1:24193351-24198351 GCF_963989245.1 Nansenia antarctica | reverse complement strand
ACCCATCTTCCGTCGTAGACTGAAGACCCATCTCTTCAGGTTACATCTTAACTGCTCCTCCTGAGACATCTTCTGACCCTCACCACTACGTCTCCTAAAGACACCCGCTTTCCCCTCTACTGTGTCCCTAAGAACTTCTATTGCCCCCCTTGTACTGTTTCTCAGTTTCTCCAGTAATATAAAAAAAAAAATAATAATATTTTTTAGTAGAAGGCGATAATAGGGAGAAGGTTTTTCCTTCTATCAGTGGCCCCGGGCCTGAGCTAGAGTACTCTTCCTGCAACGAATGGTGGACTGCTGATTCACATGCTTAGTATTCAAATGTATTGATTGTAAGTCGCTTTGGAATAAGGCGTCTGCTAAATGCCAAAAATGTAAATGTAAATGTTCAACCAATAAAAATGATCTGTGTCTGTATCTGTATCTGTTCAACCAATAAAAAATGATCTGTTTCTGTACTGTATCTGTTCAACCAATACAAATGATCTGTTTCTGTATCTGTATCTGTTCAACCAATAAAATGATCGGTATCTGTATCTGTTCAACCAATAAAAATGATCTGTATCTGTATTCGGATAGAAGACCGGAAGTGGGCGTGGTTTAATCCAGAACAAATGGACAATTCAGGGCAAATGTCGTATTTTATAACCTAATATTCATTGGCGATGCAATTTTTTGTGCCAAAACATCAAATGGATTTCATATAATTAATTCTGGAATATATTGCCACATCCTTATACTGTATGTTTCATCTCTCTCTCTCTTTTTTTATTTTTTATTGTTAACTAAACTAAGTTTTATGAACAGTCTGAACCCCTCCACACCCCCCTCTTTAAACGGGGGACATGAACAATGAGAATAGTGATGGGAAGTCTGGTTCTTTTTAATGAGCCAGATCCATTGGCTCCACTCAACAATAAGAGCTGGCTCTTTCGGCTCCCAAATGGCTCTTCAGCAAAGTTTTGCAATATTTTGACCTATTTTTATACTTTATTTATACAGGTAAAAACACATTGAGCCCCAAGGGCTCATTTTCAAGTGTGACCTGTTCACAGGCATACAACAACAACATCCACCACAAACAAATACAATACAAAACCTGGCCTACATAGTCTAAAACTAAACTAAAACTACATAGTCTAAAACTAAAACGAGTCTAAAACATTCTAAGATAGTCTAAAACTAAGCTAAAACTACAAAACCTAAAACTAGACAGCTAAAGAGCTAGGGACAGGGAGGGGTCAGCAATGGGCAAAAGGGAGGGTCACTCAATTACCTATGATTGGTATGTGTGCACATATCACTTTACATTATTCAATGTAAGGATATTGCTTTTCAGAATAATAATAATAAATAATGATTTTACAACGTGAAAACATCCAACACTATTACACTCGTATTATACTGTACTGTAAGTTACTTTCTCGCCCCCTCTTGTTTCAAGAAATAAATATATAACGATATGAATCGATTTAAAGAAACATAATAGCTGACGCACACACATGCCAATCATGGCTTTTTTCCTGGATAATAAGGAACAACTTCGGGGTGAGAATCTGTATCTGTTTCCATCGCATTATTTGTGCTTTCCAGAATCACGTATTCGGGTACATCCCTAAGTTAGCCTACTCAGAACTAAATGCTAAAGCCTGATCTTCAGGTCTACAAACATGGTTTATCACTACAACTACGCATGATATTTCGGCATAATATTGCATAGGTTGGCCTACTTATTTAGATTAAAAAAAAGAACAATTAGAGCTGTCCACCCCCTCTAACACCCTACATTACCAGAACTTGGAAAAAAAGCTCTAGTACTGTGACTGCTGATGGCACTTGTTCTTATCGAAGGTTTTACGGTGTTTAAGATGACTGATGTATACAGTACCAACGTAATTTACGTAGACAAATGTACTTATTGTAAGTTGCTTTGGATAAAAGCGTCTGCTAAATGCCAAAAATGTACATGTAAAATGTAAGTTTGAATCCAACTCTGCTAAAGCCAGATATTCAGGTCTACAAACATCGCTCATCAAGTTCACTGAACCACCTCTGCTACATAGGGTTTGAACCCAAGACTGTGTTAGCCCACCGAGCTAAAGCCTGGGCATTAGCTTGGGAAACTAAAACAATCCTTCATGTCGACGACAACGGTTACTCGTTATGTTTGATTCTGCTACACCGCCATAAAACTTAGAGATGGGGTTGACAACAAGCTAGACATGTGTTTTTGATGTGAGCACTGGGAAAACACTTGGAACATGTTCAACTGATAATTTGTGCAATGTGTGTAATCTCTAAATCACTTAGGCTACTCTCTCATTCAGTACTTCACTGGATAGTTAAGTTTTACGAGGGGGGATTTTTTTTTTTTTGCATCGGTGTATATTTCGCCCTTTTCCCCATGCTCTATAGATGTCATCTCATCCTAGATGCCTAGGAACCAGGTGTCAACAGATGGGTAGGTTGACAACAGCCTGGAGGCTACCATGATCGAGTTTAGATTAGAACGTCAAGAAGTTAAAAACTGCCAATGGCCCCCGGTCACAGCATAGATTACTTTTTGTTATGATGACTGATGGATAGATAGTTCACTTACTTAGTCAAATGTATTTAGTGTAAGTTGCTTTGGACAAAGGTGTCTGCTAAATTCCAAAACTGTAAATATAAATGTAAATTTATGTAAATGTAGGGATATCAGTTAGATATAGGCACAATGCGTTTCACACAGGGTTTCAATAACGTATAGCTTTGCATTTAGTCTGTCAGATAAGATACAGAGATATCTGTAGTTATTGTGTATAATGACGTTTAGTACTGTAGGCTATGGCAGCCTATGACAGCCTATGACAGCCCCTGACAGCCTCTTCAGAGTGTTAACCTTAGGTGTCTGAATTCATCGCTATGGTGACACCAGTGGGGGCTGGTGGAGGTAGAAATCGTAGGACGGTCTCATCGTAGGACGGGGCTCATTGTAATACGTGGAATTTAATCAGGAATGAAAAGGAATGGTATCAAAAACACGTCCCTTTTACAATGAGCCCGTCCTTCGATTTCTACCTCCACCAGCCTCTCCCCCCGGGTGACACTCCTGTCACCGTTCAGAATGTCCGTTCGACAGTGGCAGTTGGTGTGACGGCAGCTGTGATGTCATTTCGTCTGTAAAGTCCTGGAACCCATCAAATGCGGGGTGTGGGGGGAAAAAAACAATCAAATCAAAACACATAGAACCTTAATGTCTTTCTTGGGTTTCGAAAAATGCTAAAAGTCTGTGTGTGTCAGTTACCCGGAGCCCCCAAAACCACACCAGCCAAGCTGCCTTTTTCCACTGTTAGCAATTAGCCGCTCAGCCTCTCAGGTCACAAGCGCTACCAGCTGGGTCGTGTTTCTCCTTTTCCCTGAGTAAGAGTGCAGCAGAGCAGGGTTGTTGGAAACGGGGTATCATGTCCAAGTCGGGCCGCTAGCGTACACCGTGCACAGATACAAAACAGCTGCTGCAGTTTCAGCTAATTTGCCGGGCAGTGAAAGCGTTTGGAAGTGAGTTCAACACAAGTGGACGGCACTGCTCAAAGTGGCCCTTATTGGGTTTCCTCTTTCACCCCCGGGGACTGAAACACTGTACCTTAATCACACACAATTCACTCAGGTATGTACACACACACTGCACCCCTAGAATTATATACTCTATACAATCATGACATCTATCATAACATCTGAGAGGTACACAGGAATGCGTACAGGCACTCACATGCACGCGCGCACACACACACACACACACACACACACACACACACACACACACACACACACGCACACACACACACACACACACACACACACACACACACACACACACACACACACACACACACACACACACACACACACACACTCGCCTCAGACGTCTGTTGAGACATTTTCTCTCTAAACCCCAGTTTGACTGTTCATTTCTCAGACTTGCCCTCTCTCTGCCCCCTTCGTTTACTGGACCAGAAATAGACCCAGTAGAGGGCCAGGAAGCAGGCATGAACTCCCCAGACGATTGTCTGTAAAAATCCTTACAGGGAAGTCAGTTTGTTATTAGTTTTCCCCTGTATGCATCAACTCCATGACATTTATCTTTCAGTTTACTGAGAGTAAACGGCTCAGAGTTAGAATCTTCGATATAAACGCGAGGCATAAATGCATGCTGTCTGTTGCACTGCATATTTTGCAACACAGAATCCTAACTAGAGTTCTAACTTAAAAAGAAAAAAAAAAGTTTCGAGTCACATGGTACCCTATTGAAGGGGCTCATAAATAGCTGTTTCGAACTTCAAAGTTCACATTATGCCTTGGTTCCCAGCCTTACCACCCGCTAGCCACGTTCGCTAACACAAACACGCTGGCACCCAGGCTACTAAATCGCACGTTTTTTCCTACAAGACTTGCATAGTTCTGTGTCATGCCTAATCAGTGCTTTGGGACCGGGGGGAGATCAGGAGGTCACAAGGCGTCTCAGCTAAACGCTTGTTGTGGTAGTAGTTTGTCTGGTTTCTTTTCGGGAGGGGGAGACTGTTTTTGTTGTTTTCCTGTGACTGATAGTCCTTGCTGTTTACGGAAGCGCACTTATACGAGTGACTTGACTCCATATTGGTCCTCTATGGGCACCCAGTGGCTTCCTCCGTGGCTGTTATTGTGTTTGCCTTGGGTGAGCGGAACTACCTAGCTAGCCATAAACCGTTTTACTGTCCAACAACACTGGACAGACGTTGCTCAGCCTGTGTCTGGAAGGTCTTCCATGTTCTAGACCTGGAATGACAGGGACAGAGGCATTTTTATTTGAGGGAAACGTAGAAAAGGAGCCACTACCGGTGGATTTCACAAGTTTCTGTGCGTGCGTCTGACATTCCCATGGGACCTTTCCCCTTTCTTCCTTCTTCCCTCTTCCCCCCTTTCTATTAGATGTATGCTGCCAAACAGGAATTCAGACTGGCAAGGAGGAGAGCAGGACAGAGAGA
>NC_137675.1:24185851-24188351 GCF_963989245.1 Nansenia antarctica | reverse complement strand
GGGTTAGGGTTAGGGTTAGGGGTAGGGTTAGGGTTAGGGTTACGGTTACGGTTGGGGTTAGACATGCCAGCATGTACCAAGTCACCCTAGCACCTAACCCTAACCCTAGTTTTCCCACATGTACCGTATTTCCACATGTACCGTAACATATATATGGTCCTGACAGGAATCGAACACGCAACCGTAGCATGGTTAACGCCACTCTCTGCCAACTTGAGCCACAGAGGATCAACTTAAAATCCGTTTCACAGAGAGCACCAGTAACTGGACTGTGAAATAGTAGTAGCAGTCCACTATGAAAACATCACGCTATCAAGGTCTGGTCTGGTACATCCACATAAGACATGTAATTCTCCGAGCAAAGGCTACGTCTCTGAACCTCTGTAAGCCTCAGCCACAGACAGTAAACCAGCCTCTTCTAGAAGTTTCTCTCCGTGTCAGGCGATGTGGTTTCCACAAAGCCCCATCTCGTCATCTGTACACAGTTACTGCTGGTTGTGTTCTCTTGCGGTGTTGGTTTCTGCGGCTATGCTTATTTTGCAGCTACAGTATATGCTCCCTGAGAAGTCATCTACACTATATAAATCTAAATCTGAGTACATTTCAAATGAAGCTAGAAACAATTATCTTGTGGACCACTTAATTGATTTCCCACATCATAGACTGAGTAGTAGATGATTGCCCCAATTGGCGACAAGCTGGATTTGTGTGTGTCATGTAATTGATGCAATGCCACACATTTTAATGGAGATTGAGATATTTCTGACATCATTAGTTTTATTTGTATCATCAGTTATTCTTTGAGGGTGTGATATAATATACTCTACTAAAATGTGTTTGCATTAGAGTTATTAGAGTCATTTATGAAGCAGTTTTATCCTCCTGTTTCATGTTTTGTGTTCTTTCCTCAACAAGTATTCTCTAATGTTATGACCAGGGTTTACATCTTCTGTACAGATGGATCTTGTCATGTGTTTTGTATCTGCTTGTTTACTCTCTCTCTCTCTCTCCCTCTCTCTCTCTCTCTCTCTCTCTCTCTCTCTCTCTCTCTCTCTTCCCTCTCTCTCTCTCTCCCTCTCTCTCTCTCTCTCTCTCTCTCTCTCTCTCTCTCTCCCTCTCTCTCTCTCTCTCCCTCTCTCTCTTTCTCTCACTCTCTCTCTCTCCCCCCCGTCTCTCTCTCTCTCTCTCCCTCTCTCCCTCTCTCCCGTGCTTCCTCCTTGTCTCCACCATCTCCTCTCTAACTCTCCATCTCTCCAGGCCGTCTCCACCTTTTATCTGGTTAGACAAACATACCACGGCTGCTCCTCAGACGTAGAGTAAACATTGTAACACACACACACACACACAGAATGCACACACACACACACACACACACACACACACATGCACACAATGCACCCACCCACGCACTCACGCACACACACACACACACACACACACACACACAACATACACACACACAAACACACACACACACACACACACTCACTCCCTCAGCGACAGCTAGCTGTACACTAACATTCAAAAACAAAAACAAAACAATCGCAGCAGGCAGTCGAAGTGCAGTTGCTATATGCAAACTTATGATTATGATAAGAGTCACTGAACATGTACCATCCTGACTGAAAC
Source organism: Nansenia antarctica (assembly GCF_963989245.1). Taxonomy (NCBI): domain Eukaryota; kingdom Metazoa; phylum Chordata; class Actinopteri; order Argentiniformes; family Microstomatidae; genus Nansenia; species Nansenia antarctica. The sequence goes on along the minus strand of NC_137675.1, from coordinate 24,186,722 downwards.
TGACTCAGATATAAGCCAAACCCCAATACTTGAGAAAGCGCCAACTCCCTTTGGTAGTCAGCAGAATTTTGTGGGAAAAGGGAGGTGAGAATGCTGAATTATGACCTTTGACACTAACTTACATTAGACACTGAAAAGGGAGTAAGCCTATACAAGCTACAGTATATGTCTGTTTATCTTCAGTTCCCATTAACCCTACTTTAAGCGACCCATCACTCCCATACTGTAGGTGTTGTTGATTACACCTGTAAATATGCCAAGCGGTGTGGTAGGTGAGGAGCTAGAGGATGGACACCTAATGGACCTATCGCTAAGCCACGCCCCAAAATAGAAATTGTCCAATCATATCACAGCAAAAGTCACTACAGGCAGAAAACTCGGACAAACAACTTGCTAATATCTGATGGTGAAAAGCTTCTAGACAAAATACTCTTTACTCAAAATAATCTTTAAAAAACATTACTTTGCTGTGGTAAATCAGAAATCAGAAATTCGCCAACTCCCTCCATTGTAAGTTATGGGAATGTCATTCAGTCACGGTCAGTCAGCGATAGGTCCATTGCAGGCCCTTCACATGATGTCACGTCCTCCCACTAATGAATGTTAACCTCTTAGGCATGCTACACATTAAGGAGAGAATGAAAAAGAAGAAAAAAGAGAAGAAGAAAAAAATGTCTTCCCACGCAGTAAATGGGACAGGACTACGGGGTTAATGGGGTTAAGTTGCTAAGTGCTACTGGGCATTTACCTGCCTGAAATACAGGCTTTGGCTGAGGTGGACATGTCAATCATGGTAATCCATTGTTGTGATGTTTAGAATGTTTAGCATGTGACTCTGTGGGGGAGGGGACTGTAATTGGCTTAGCCACGA
>NC_137675.1:24168351-24178351 GCF_963989245.1 Nansenia antarctica | reverse complement strand
TCGGCTGAATCAGTTCACATGTTGGTCAGAGAGAGTTCATAACCTACCATTACCTTCGTACTACATTTTTTTACGTCTGGCAAAGAATCACTTCATTTAACTTTATGAATTGAGCTTCATTAAACCTACCTGTGCCTATAGGAATAATTGACTTTAAAGGTTCTGACAGTAAGAGTTTAGATTGGGATCTGAAGAACAGAGCCTGTGTTGACTGGACCGAACCAAACATAAAGTCTCGGTCGGTCTAATCCCCAGTCTGGTCCCTGTGCAGACAGACACACACACACACACACACACACATACACACATACACCCCCCCCCCCCTCACACACACACACACACACACACACACACACACACGCACATACACTCCCCCCCACACACATACACCCCCCTCCACGCACACACACACACACACACACACACACACACACACGCACACACACACACACACACACACACACACACACACACACACACACACAGATGCCTCACAGACAGACAAGTCGTGTCCTGAACCCCCCTCTCTTATCACCTCGACCAGGTGACGATAAGACCCAGAGCCACAGACAATAACTCTGTTTACAACGGGACGCCGCGCGCCGCACGCTCCCCTGCGGTTCCCCTCCGGTTCCCCTCCACCTGAACCAGACACAACAGGGGCCAGACAGGAGAACCTTACAGGGTAAGAAAGGAGGAGGTGATGGTGTTGTGGTTCTCTGTGTATCTCCCGACCCCTTCCAGGATGAACGGATGAACATGTGTAGATACAGTAGTCCCGTCTGGCTGGCACTTTTACATTGACTTTTTTTACATTGTGTGTGTATGTGTGTGTGTATGTGTGTGTGTGTGTGTGTGTGTGTGTGTGTGTGTGTGTATGTGTGTGTGTTTGTGTCTGTCTGTCTGTCTGTCTGTCTGCACAGGGGCTGGGGTGCTGGGGTTGTTGATGGTGGTGCGTAGTCTCTAGCTGTATAGGGCATACTTCCATGCCCCAGAGCACGTACATGGTGTACGGTACGGTAGCGCCTTTGAAGTACGGGAGTGTTGTTCCAGTACTTGGAACAGCGCTCCGCAGCATCTGTTTTATGTTGATAGATGTTATGCTGCTGTATATTCAACAATAGAAACAATATTCTGTATAACGCACATATCCAGCCCTCCCAGACTTTGCGTGCGCCATATCACCATCGGTGTGTGTGTGTGTGGGGGGGGGGTGTGTGTGTGTGTGTGTGTGTGTGTGGAGGGGTGTATGTGTGTGTGTGTGTGTGTGTTTGTGTGTGTGTGTGTGTGTGCGTGTGTTTGTGTGTGTGTGCGCGTGGAGGGGGGTGTATGTGTGTGTGTGTGTGTGTGTCTGTCTAACAGATAGTGTTGTTTTGCCTGGCCTATCTCACCGCTACGCTTTCTGAGAAGCACAGGCCAGAGACGTCGGTGTGCGTCTGGCAAGAGCCTCTAATGTCCAATTCATTTAGACGTCTTTTGTTGCAGGACGAGGGGGTGGAGGAGAAGAGACGGGAAGAGGAGGAGTGAGTGAGAGTGGAAGAGACAAGAGAGAGGAGGTAGAGGAGACTCAGAGAAGATTCAGAGCCATGTGCCAGTGTAAACACCGGAGATGTATTGACTTCGTATTTGGTCAAGACTGACCGCAGCTTTAGACCCTTCAGGGAAGCTCATTTTACATTTATTCAGGTCTAAGAGGATAACAACAGAGAGATAAGTGCTGCAGAAGGACATCTAATAAATTAAAAGTCAATATCGGAGGAGCTGTGAGCTGTGAGCTGTGCTCAACAACCAGCACTTTGGTACCATATATGGAATCCGTTCTGGTCTTTGTGTTTCATATAAATTGTTGTGACTTCAAACTCCTTATCTATGGGCGGCAGAAAAGCAGAAGACTCGATTCAAAAGTAGGAAGCCAACAGTTTCTTTACCTTTCAACATGGGTTAGTTTTCCCTGGCCAATAGTTTCCCTTCTACTGGTTCCTACCATTGAAATGTTATTGAAATGGTGTTACTTTGTTCCCCTTGCACGGGGCCTACAGTTTGGAGGCTTAAGCGAAGAAACATAGCTGTGGTTTGGACAGGAAGAGAAGACCATAATCTGTAGTAAAGCCGGAAAAAGAAAAGTCAGAAGAAGAAAGGAAAAGAAAAGACAAAGAATGGACAGGACCGCACACGTACTAATGTGTGTGAGCGAGGGAGTTTGTTGCTATGTGAAGGGTATCATTCTGCCAAGTTGGCGAAACAGCGGTGCGCTCCGGGCAGCGCGTGTTGGTTTAGCTGTGTGTGTCGACGCAGGATCACCCTCCCCACTGGATAAAGTATGGCCCGCTGGTTAGGAAAATGTTGGTGGTCAGCACAAAACCCTCCTTTCCAGTAGGTGGGAAGAACAGTTGTTTCACACCGTTTCATAGAACATTCATAGAAGAGAAGATTCCAGAAGCCCTTGTTTGTTGAATCGTGTGAAAGAAACACCTTAAAGGATTTGAGTTAGAACAGACTGGCTCTGAGCATCAATGGCAAGATACAACTTCTCCAACAATTATATCATGGCTATAAAGCAAGCTTCTGTCCGCTTTGTTGATGAGGAAATAGACTGAGGACTCCCTGGATGTTTGTTACATTGCTTTATCTGTGGGACTGTGAAAACAAGAGCTGAGCTATTGTTTCATTTTCTCTGTTTCTCACAGTAACCATTCGTTTCTACCGCAGCATTTGCTTAAAAAGTTGCTTAAAATGTCTTTTGAGTGTCTGGGGGTGGTCGAGTGGTCTAGCACAACGCCCTACAGTGCACACCTACTGTATGCCCATGTTGGCATGGGTTCGAATCTGGCCTATCCTCCTTACTTAGTGCTTTGAGTTGCATCCATGTACGAAAGGTGCTATATAAATAAAGTTTCACTTCACTTCACTACTTTCTTTTTCTTTTTTTCTTTTTTGTCTCTCTGTCACTGTCTCTATCCCCCAAAAAACCTGAAAAATACAAGAGTGGGACTGCTCCACTAAAAAAAAAAAAACTTTAAAATACAGACCTACAATATTTCATTCAGGTTCAAAGAAAAGCCCTAACTGCCATGTTGGACACATTATGTACATAGTATATGAACACACATGGAGCGAAACAGAAAGCAGTTTATCATGTAGTTATCACCTCTCCCTCCCCAGTGGTACGTTCTATTCAAACGTCTCAAATGCCGCTAGTCTGGACCTTGAATAGGTCACACGGGGGCACAGGACGTCCCTGGGCTGTTGGAGCCTGGGACCCCCCCCCCCCCCCCTGCCTTCACTACCCCCAAAACTCACCATCCCCATTCCCTCACACATAGACACACACACACACACACACACACACACACACACATACACACACTTCACCGCTACCTGTCAACACAAGATGCCCCTGAATTGCGTGCCTCCCTGGAGGGACTATCAATCATGCTGCTGTCCTGGCAACAGGGGGTGGGGGGGGGGGTGTACATGGTGTGAAACTCCCAGTGTGCCCCTGTGTTCTGTAGTCAGTCCGGGGGTGGATGATGGACAGCTCGTTGTACCGTGACGACTTTGTTATGACACGGGGGCGAGGGAGCTCAAGGACACGACACCGGAGGCAGAATACAGTGTTAGCCCCGTAGGGTATTTATTTACAGTGCAGGTGGGTGGAAACACAGATGATGAGTCCGGAGGTTTCAGCCTGGCGGGCTGGGGGTTTCAACCTGGCGGGATGGCGGTAGTGGTTGGCATGGGCTGTGGAGGAACAGGAAAGCAGGGTAAGTCTCCACGGTAGGCCAGTACATAAGATATCAACGAATCACAAGGATAGGCACAAGAGCAAAGTTCATAACTAATCACAGAGGATACTTGCCAGGTCATTCTTAGGGAAGAACTGACGATGAATGAAGGGAGTCCAGGGTAGATGTAGCCAGAGGGTTAATTGGGAGTGGAGACAGGTGTGTTGGTTTGACTGTGGCTGGATAACCCTCCAATCACCGGGAACGAGCTTCACCTGCGGCGGAGAGCACGCTGTGCTCGAGTTGTGGGGGCGGGTGCTCGAGCTGTGGGGGCGGGGGAGGGCGTGTGTGACGGCCCAGCCGTAACAGGACCCCCCCCCGAGGGGGAGCCTCCTGGCGACCGGCCCGGAGCCTCCGGGTGGGCCCGATAGAAGTCCCTGAGGAGGACTGGGGACATGATCTGGGACCGGGGAATCCAGCTCCGTTCCTCTGGGCCATATCCTTCCCAGTCCACCAGGTACTGGAAACCCCGGCCACAGCGACGAGCCCTGAGGAGCCTCCTTACCGCCCACTGGGGGTGGCCATCCACCAACTGAGGAGGGGGCGGTGCAGGGGCTGGTGGCATCAGGTCGCTGGCGACATGGGGCTTAACCCGGGAGACGTGGAACACCGGGTGGATCCGACGGAGGGAGTGAGGGAGGACCAGCCGGATGGCAGCGGGGTTGATGACCCGGTCGATGGCGTAGGGGCCGATGTACCTCGACGCCAACTTCCGGGAGGGGACATTGAGGGGGAGATCCGCCGTGGAGAGCCAGACCCTCTGGCCCACCTGGTACACCGGAGCTGGAGTGCGACGACGGTTGGCGCTTCGGGTAGTTCGGGCGGTGGCCCGAAGCAAGGCCGAGCGTACGGAGGTCCAGACCCGACGACAGCGAAGGAGGTGTGCCTGGACTGATGGTACCGACGCTTCGCCCTCCTGGGTAGAAAGCAGGGGTGGCTGGTACCCCAAGGAGCACTCGAAGGGGGACCGGCCGGTGGCTTCATTTACCATGGCGTTCAGGGAGTACTCCACCCAGGGTAGGTCCTTGCTCCAGGAGGATGGATGGAGGGAGGACATGCAGCGGAGTGCCGACTCCAGGCTCTGGTTGGCTCTCTCCGCCTGCCCATTGGTCTGGGGATGGTAGCCGGAGGAGAGGCTGGTCGTGGCCCCAATCCCCGAACAGAAGGCCTGCCACACCTTGGATGTGAACTGGGGGCCACGGTCGGAAACCACATCCTGGGGAAGCCCGTAAAGCCGGAAGACGTGGGTGGTGAGTAGCTCCGCCGTCTCCGCCGAGGTCGGTAGCTTTGCCAGAGCTACCAACCGCACGGACTTGGAGAAGCGGTCCACGATGGTGAGGATGACCGTGTTGCCTAGGGACGGGGGAAGGCCGGTCACGAAGTCCATGGCGAGGTGGGACCACGGTCGACCGGGCACGGGTAGAGGCCGCAGCAGTCCTGAAGGCGGCCGGTGGGATGCCTTGCTGCGAGCGCAGGTAGGGCAGGCCGAGACGAACTCCCTGACGTTCGCGGCCATGGTGGACCACCAGAACCGCCGGCGCAGGAAGGACAGTGTGCGTAGGGCCCCAGGATGGCAGGCGAAGCGGCTGGCGTGGCCCCACTGCATCACCTTGGTCCTGACGGCGTCCGGGACGAAGAGACGGCCGGGGGACCCCGGTCGGGGATCTGGCTGGGTGCGCTGTGCAGCTCTGACCACCGCCTCGATCTCCAGGGTGACCACTCCAACGACCCGGGAGGATGGAACGATGGTGTCAGGAGTGGTGGGTTCCTCCTCTGCGGCATGGAGCCGAGAAAGGGAATCAGCCTTGGCGTTCAGGGAGCCCGGACGGAACGTGAGGTGGAAGTTAAACCGCCCGAGGAACAGGGCCCAGCGTGCCTGACGGGAGTTCAACCGCCTGGCCGACTTGATGTAGGTTAGGTTCTTGTGGTCCGACCAGACGGTGAAGGGGTGCTCTGCGCCCTCCAGCCAGTGCCGCCACTCGTGGAACGCCTCCACCACCGCCAGCAGCTCGCGGTTCCCGATGTCGTAGTTGGCCTCGGCGGAGGTATAACGGCGGGAGTAGAAGGCGCAGGGGTGCACGGTCTGGTCCTCCGATCGTTGAGAGAGCACGCCACCGACGCCCGTGTCTGAGGCGTCCACTTCCACAATGAAGGGCCTAGAGGGGTCTGGGTTGATTAGGACCGGCGCCGAGGTGAAGAGCCTCTTCAGGTCACTGAAGGCAGCGCTGGCTGCTGGTGTCCACGTGAACTGGCGCAGGGGGGAGGTGAGGGCAGTGAGGGGGGCGGCTACCCGGCTGAAGTCCCGGATAAATCGCCGGTAGAAGTTGGCAAAGCCGAGGAATGACTGCAGCTGTTTCCGGGTGGTAGGTTGGCCCCACTCGACGACGGCCCGAGTCTTCTTGGGGTCAGGGCGAGTCAACCCACCCTCCACGATGAGCCCCAGGAATTCCACAGAGTGAGTGTGGAACGAGCACTTCTCAGCCTTAATAAAAAGGCGATTCTCCAGTAGGCGCTGGAGGACTAGGCGGACATGTTGGACATGCTCCTCAGGGTTCCTGGAGAATACTAGGATGTCATCCAGGTAGAGGACGACAAAGATGTCCAGCATGTCCCTGAGGACGTCGTTCATGAGGGCCTGAAAGACGGAGGGAGCGTTAGTGAGACCAAAGGGCATGACAAGGTACTCATAGTGGCCACGGGGGGTCTTGAACGCCGTCTTCCACTCGTCACCCTCACGAATCCGGACCAGATGGTAGGCGTTCCGGAGGTCCAGCTTAGTGAAGATGGTGGCCCCAAGGAGGGGCTCAAAGTTGGAGCTCATGAGGGGGAGAGGATAGGTGTTCCGGACGGTGATGGCATTGAGCTCACGGTAGTCAATGCATGGCCTGAGGGTTCCATCCTTCTTCTTCACGAAGAAAAACCCCGCTGCCACCGGGGAGTGTGATGGACGGATGAGCCCCTCAGCCAGACAGTCGGAGATGTAGGTGTCCATGGCTGCCTTCTCCGGGGGGGCAAGGTTGTAGAGGCGACTGACCGGAAGTTTGTTGCCAGGGCGGAGCTCGACGGCACAGTCGTAGGGCCGGTGAGGCGGCAGGGTGCGAGCACGCTCCTTGCTGAAGGCCTCTCCGAGGTCGTGGTAGACCTCTGGGATGGAGGAGAGGTCAGGGGGAGCCGGAGGCGGTCGCAGAGGCGATGTGGGGGTATGGGCGGCACGGAGGCACCGGGCGTAGCATGCGGTGCTCCAGCTCAGGATACGTCCCTCACCATAGCTGACATGGGGAATGTGGAGCTCGAGCCACGGTCGTCCCAGGATGAGCGGGGACTGGGGGGTCTTGAGGATGTAAAACCGGATCTCCTCCACGTGGTTCCCAGAGACGGTCAAGGAGAGGGGTGTAGAGCGGTGGGTGAGAGGCCCCAGGCTGTGTCCGTCTAGGGCTGAGACGGAGAGGGGGGTCTCGAGGGCAACGAGGGGAACGGCAGCTGAGCGGGCCAGCTGGGCGTCCATAAAGTTCTCGTCTGCTCCCGAGTCAATAATGGCCTCGACCGTGAGGTTCTGCCCCTGCCAGGAGAGGGTGACAGAGAACCTGGCTGGGCTGGTGGTAGGTGGGGATTGAGAGACACGGCTCACCCGGATTCCCCCTTCGGGTGAGCCTGCCCTTTTGATAGGGACGGGCAGGTGTCACGGAGGTGTCCCTTCTCTCCACAGTAGAGGCACAGGCCCTGGGCCCTTCTCCTCTCCTTCTCCGCCGTGGTGAGGCGGGCTCGACCAAGCTGCATCGGCTCCTCGCCAGTGCATGGGGTGTAGGTCGACTCCCGTGCGGAGGAGGGGTTGGCTGTGACGATAGGGTCCTGGGGGCGTGGCGAGCTGGTCTGGTAGCGCCCTCTCTCTCTCCGACGCTCCCGGGAGCGCTCGTCAACGTCGATGGCTAGGGCCACTAGTTCGTCCAGGGCGGCGGGTCTGTCCCGGACGAGCTCGTCCTTGATGGCCTCACTCAGCCCCTGGCGGAAAGCAGATCGCAGTGCCCTGTCATTCCATCCGCTTCCGGCTGCCAGGGTGCGAAACTCGGTAGAGTAGGCCGCCGCGGTCCGGTTCCCCTGGTGGAGTGACATCAGTCGCGCCCCGACCTCCTGTCCTGCAGTGGGGTGGTCGAAAACCCTCTTGAACTCCGTGAGGAAGGTAGCGTAGTCACCGAACAGGTCAGGGCGGGCGCAGAGGGTGGCCTGGACCCAATTCAGGGCGTCGCCGGTGGTGAGGTTGGTGATGAACGCCACCCGGGCTGCCGGCGACCAGAACTGGCTGGGCTGATGTGAGAACACCAACTCGCACTGGAGGATGAAGCCTCGGAACTGGGCGAAGGCTCCGTCGAAGGGGCGGGGGCTGGCTAGGTGGGGCTCCCGTGGCTGTCCAGTAGGTGGTGCCGGTAGCTGGGCAGGGTCAGGGAGAGCAGGGGGGGGGGCAAAGGCTGCGAGCGCGGCCACCTGTGCTGTAAGCGCTTGGGTCGTAGAGATGAGGTGCTGCATCTGGGTGGCGCGGTGCTCCTGGTTAGCCTCCTGGGTTGTCATGCGAGTGTTCAGGGCCTGGCACGCTGTAGCGGCCGCCTGGAGGAGGTGAGTGTGTTCAGCGAGGATCTGGATAGCCGTCGGGCCGGATCCAGGGGTGGGAGATGGTGCCCGGTCCTTCGTGTCGTCTGAGCCCAATTGCATGGTCAGTTCTTCTGTTATGACACGGGGGCGAGGGAGCTCAAGGACACGACACCGGAGGCAGAATACAGTGTTAGCCCCGTAGGGTATTTATTTACAGTGCAGGTGGGTGGAAACACAGATGATGAGTCCGGAGGTTTCAGCCTGGCGGGCTGGGGGTTTCAACCTGGCGGGATGGCGGTAGTGGTTGGCATGGGCTGTGGAGGAACAGGAAAGCAGGGTAAGTCTCCAGGGTAGGCCAGTACATAAGATATCAACGAATCACAAGAATAGGCACAAGAGCAAAGTTCATAACTAATCACAGAGGATACTTGCCAGGTCATTCTTAGGGAAGAACTGACGATGAATGAAGGGAGTCCAGGGTAGATGTAGCCAGAGGGTTAATTGGGAGTGGAGACAGGTGTGTTGGTTTGACTGTGGCTGGATAACCCTCCAATCACCGGGAACGAGCTTCACCTGCGGCGGAGAGCACGCTGTGCTCGAGTTGTGGGGGCGGGTGCTCGAGCTGTGGGGGCGGGGGAGGGCGTGTGTGACGGCCCAGCCGTAACAGACTTTACCGTAGGTTTGAGTGATTGACGGGTTTAAGTTGCGCGCAGGACATCTAATGAATACATCCTCTCAGTTATTCATTAACAGCTCATGTAAATGTCGATTCTGATTTACGAAGTCAAAAATGTGTTGTCAATTTTGATTGATTGATTGAAAACTTTATTAGAAGATTTGCAAAAGTAGGTACATGAAAGTACATATTACATACAAGGTCAACTAACAGGATAAAAACCCAAGAAAGCCACTGGCTTATTTCAATTGGGGTCCTTGATTCTCAATTCATCGTTACATGTAAGACAGACAAAAAAACTAGTACTATCTACAAGATAATACAGACAAATAACTAGTACTATCTACAAGATAAACATACATCCATCATGGGAAGAACAATACAACAAAACATAAGGTATGTACAGCGGGTAGGACAGGTGGGGACATACACCACAGGTGGGGGCGGGGGACAAAACACAAAGTATGTACAGTGGGTAGTTCGGGTCTTTTAATCTGATTTTTGATTTAGAGGGTCCAGTTACGGATTGCAGCCTCCTGTAAATGTTTTTTGAGAGTGGTTTTGAAGGTGGGCAGTGTTTTGCACTCCTTTAAGATTATAGGAAGGGCGTTCCACATTTTTACTGCATAGTTTGCAAACGAGTTTAACCCCTTGTTTGTGGTGCAACGCGGTTGAACGTGGTTCGTGGAGCTTCCTCTGGTATTGTATGTGTGGACGTTGTTCACTTTTTGGAAGTATGTTGACAGGTACTTGGGTGTCTTTGTGGTGTAGCGTATCTTGAAGACCAGGCCCAGTGCAAGCTGCTGCACTCTGTCAACTACTCGTAGCCAATCAAGGCTCAAAAAATGAGCAGCGGTTAGATGTGTCCTAGGGTTGAGGCCTAGCAGAAGCCTAACCAGTTTATTTTGGGCTGTCTGGAGTCTTGTTTTTTGGGCCTTTGTGGTTCTATAGTACC
>NC_137675.1:24140851-24163351 GCF_963989245.1 Nansenia antarctica | reverse complement strand
TCGCACGGTATGTCGACCATACATTAATTTCATATAGGGTGAATTGACCATCCGCTGACCATGCATGACACCCGTGTCATTGAAACTACGCCACATGTTTTGTAACAGAGTTGCATGACTCGTCTCAAATCCACTCCGATTCGGAAGGGGATCTTGAACTAATGAATGAAACCCTTGTGACAACGATGGAGATTAGATCTTCAGCATCTCTCTCGGTGGATTAACGAGTAATATTATGAATTAAGATTATTCACAATGTCTCACTCTGGTCCTTTTCCACAGGTCGGTACCACGGTGTTGAGGAGGTGAAGAGAATTTCCGAAGACCTCGAAGAAGACGTGTAAGTAATGATGCAAGGTTGATGCAAAGCTCAGGAGAAGCGGAGGTCTTTTTGTTCCTTTGAATCTAGTGTTCTTGTGATGGTGTGTGCGCTCCAGTCTATGGGCTTCATCTCTAGGCTACTGTGTGTAATTGTGTGACAGCTGTTGGTTTCTTCGCTTTTCACTCACACTAACCACTACCTTATTCTCCTTAAAGAAGTAATCAGAATTGCCTGTTTAACAGATTATATGCAATGCTACACGTTTTCTCAGTTAGACATGGCATCTCATTTAGACTATGGTAGTTAGAATTAGTCGCCTTGCTGTTGAGTAGTTGAGTGTTCAAATAATGTTCTGCAAACTCTCTCTCTGCTCTGTAGAGTAAACGTGGTGTACATAGACAGAGCTGGAAAGAGGATCCATGTGAAGGGGAAGGTGGGAGACAATGCCATGTACCTGGCCCATAAACACAACATTGAACTTGAAGGTGAGTGCACTGCCGTCACACCTCAGGACATTCCTAGAGAATTTACCTCACCTGTAAGCTGTTGTAAATGGTAAATGGACTGACTTATATAGCGCCTTATTCCAAAGCGCTTTACAACGGCCTCACTTTCACCCATTCACACACACATTCACACACCAATGGCGGCAAGCTACCCGCTCATTGGGAGCAATTTGGGGTTCAGTGTCTAGGACACCTCGACATGTGGCCAGCCGGGGTTTCGAACCGCCGATCTGCTGACCTTGCGATCATTAGATGCCGGCTCTACCTCCGGCGCCACAGATGCCCACGATTGTTCTCTTCTCTCTTTAACACCCATAATAATGATTTGCCATTCTGAAAGCTTGAAGAGGCTATGTTTACTTTTGAAACAGCAACACAGACATTCTGTATGTTTTCAGCTCAGACTATGGTGCAATTTCTATCTCGTGCAATTTCCAGGCATGGTCTTGAGGTAGACTTGCAATGCTCTAGTCTCAGCCTCAGCCTCAATACCTTCTCAATCTTGGTCTCGACTCAGACTCAATTACCTCCAGTCTTGACTATTGAATGTTTCGACTGAGACCACCTAATGCACTGACTGACATAATTCTAGTCTGGGATAGGGGTGGTCTAGTGGATAGTCAGTTGGATTGGTGATCAGAAGGTCATGAGTTCAAATCCCACCTGGGAACATCACCACTAGTGTGCCTTTAGCTCTAAATAACACCAGGGAGACTAATTCATCTCTTAATTGTAAGTCGCTTTGGATAAAAGTGTCTGCTAAATGGTCTATTCTGTCTATTAACCATATCTGTTACACACACACACACAAATCTCTCTCTGTGTGGGTTTCAGGTGCCTGCGAGGCATCACTGGCCTGCTCAACATGTCATGTATACGTGATAAGCAACTATTTGGACAAGATACCAGAACCTTTGGAAAGGTAGGATCTGAGTGTCATAATGTCATGTTGTCAATCAATCGTCATTGACATCCAAACTGTCATTGTGTTTTAATTAAAGTCATTTTTCATTATTCTGTGTTTTGATAACATACCATTCTCCAGTGTCAGACAACAATATGAACGACCCTGCGAAACGGCAATGCAACCCATCTAACACATTTTGACTACATTTAAAAAAATAAATGTTATATTATTATTATTATTATCACAAATCAAGCACATTACAAACAATAACAACAAATACAACACAGAACAGTAGGAAAAAACTAGATTGATTGATTGATTGATTGATTTATGAATGTTGTGACCCCGTCCCCAGAGAGGATGACATGTTGGACATGGCCCCCGGTCTGCAGGAGAACTCTCGCCTGAGCTGCCAGATCATCCTCACCCCCGACATGGAAGGCATGGAGCTGACCCTCCCCAGGGCCACCCGCAACTTCTACGTGGACGGCCATGTTCCCAAACCCCACTGAGGTTTGGATGCACTCATCGGACTGTTGGCAGAGGGGGGGGAGGGGAAGAGGAGGGAAGAGGTGCCCCCGCTGGGATAGAGACCCCTAGCATCTCCCTGGAGGATCTCCAAGAAGCTCCTAGTTTCCCCTGTGACGAGACGGCGAACCGGTTCGGAAGACAAGAGATGCAATATATATTCTAGTCTCCCTGAAGTGTGTTGCATTTTGCAGCCCGCTGATGCTGAGCGTTAACACCAGCTGTCTTGGACGAGCTCAATGTTTTTCAGCATCTACGTTAATGTGCTTATGTATATTGAAGGGTACTCAGGCCAGGATTGAGGTGTCATTTCAAACTATTCAATGTCACAAGCTGTTCTTCTTCTTCTAAACGTGTACAGAAAAGAGCCACTATTTGATAACTACTTATAGGTCTTATCAATTGTCTGTGCCTATCCAACCTAACACCTTCCTAAGAACAACCTTGTGTCATTGAATGGAACATTCCATGTTACAACTACTTTACAAAGGTCATACGCACAAGTATCCTTGAAACAAACCGCAGCACAACATCCATCATCATATTATCATGTTATATGTATACACCGCTTTCATCATATTTTGCATATTGCTCCAGGGGTGCTGATTATGGCTGACCCCTGTGCCTAGAGCAAAAAAATACATTTTGTTGTAGTCTGTGCAATGACAAAAAGTTGAATCTAATATTTCTTTTTGGTAATTTTGTGGGGGGTTGTATTGGTGTGAGTGAAAGAGGGGGCTTGTCAAGGTCTCCACCAGTTCCATGTTGACAAAGCTATGAAGCCGATTCCCCTGCCGTCATGACTGTCAAGCACCGTTAACTAACGGCCACTGGCACGTCTTTATGCAGACGTTTGTCAAGCAGGGGGCAGCGTGAACTCATGGAACTCAAATGATTGCTTTTCCTACCAGACTATTAGCAGAGTAGCACTTTTTACAGTTTGCAATCTGTCCCACTCTGCCCCAGAATGACTAGGCCATGTTTGTCCATAAACATCTACGCTACCGGTCAAAAGTTTTAGAACACCCTCATTCTTCCAGTTTTATTGAAATTTAAGCGGTTCAAGTCCAGTGAATGACCTGAAATGGGAACAAAGGTAAGCGATAATCTTGCCAGAGGTTAAAGAAGAAGTTTAGGTTAACAAAAACGGAAAAAAACAATGTCAACTTCAACCGGCCTCCGTTTCAACTGCATAATACTTGCCTTGTCATTTCACCACCACTAGTTGCATTATAGGAACATAGAATCACCTGTAACCTGCTGACCCAAATGGCTTTTTATCCTGGAGTGCTTTTCCCAATACCTAGCATTCACATCTACTGTAACTGACATACGCACAAATGATTATGTATATGTGTATGTATGTTATATAAATCCTATGATTTATTCAATAAAATTACATTTGAAAAGTCTGCCACTGCTTTTTTTGATCCAGGGTTTCAATAGTAAGTTATGCAACTCAAGTTCAAGAGGAACTTTAATCTCAACTTTAACAAGGGACCTTTTTAGACATGGTATTGTTTGTTGGTAGTGTGAATCCAGAATCATTGTTCAAAGATAAAGCATACGTCTCAACGTCAATACAAATGGGGAAAAAACCTGTTACGAAAAGGTCAAATCACTTCATTGACTGCGCCAGATCAATCCGACCACCCTCCTGGCCAAATATGCTCTATTGTTTTGTAAATGAATTACATGTCTACTTGTATATCTGTAATATTAAGGCGAATGCATTACCGGTAATAAGTGTGTGTAATACAAAGTTATATAAAAGACAAATGGCTAAAATACCGAGATACCACATGGACTAAACGCGAGGAAAAACCAGAGGACAATTCAAAGGAAGTTTTTATGCGTTATTTGATCAATTAGGATAATCAGTTTCAATCAATAACACCTGTGTGGCACAGTGCATAGTTGACGTGGTTCAAACAAGTGCTTTTGTTATTTGGACAAAAGCTATGATCAAATTAGGCAAATAAAACCTCTTTCATGCCAGATTCGATGAAAAGACCAATGGTGAGTTAAATAAAAAAAAATACGGATCTTTTTAGGAGTTATTGTACATTAGATCGTGATGTAATCGTTTCGATTAGAATCTGATCGAGGTGAATATCATATCACACCGATTTGCTTTGTTTTAATATTTGTTGGTGATCATCACACTTAAAACTCGAGCTTGCACTCATATAGACCATGGCAGGTATGGTTGATCAAACGAAAAATATTGATCACAATGAAAATAGTTAATTGATGTGGGGGTCACGACTTTAGGGGAGATGTCGAAATTCAGGCATCAATGAATGTGCGAGGCAGAAAGGGTCTCGGCCTCCGCGCGGTCATGTAGCTGTCTGTCAGTGTTCCATGTAGCTGTCTGTCTGTCAGTGTTCCATGTAGCTGTCTAAAGGGACGTGACGCTCGAGACAGATTCTGAGGAGAATTTGAGGAGGCTAAACATCTTTACTTGAAGGTAAATCGATACAACTTAACAAAGTCTATATCAATTGACATTGATACATTGTATCTTCAAACAAGTACTGATTACTGGAAACGTTGTAACCTTTTTTTCGCAACATTGTATGTACCGGTATGTCTACTCGCTGATTTGACACCTAATGTATGTCTTGTAGTTTAGGGGGCTAGGCTACTTTAAGCAGTAAGAGTTCTGAAATTATATTTCAATAATACATTTTGAATAATTATACTATGTCCTGTTCTATAGTTACTTGGTGGTTGCCAAATGCCAAAGTCGCCCATAGTTTTGGTAACAAGTGTATGTATTTACATAAGACTGGATCATGCTGTTTTTGACCATCTTCATTGCTCTTACCTTTAACTTTGACCTACTTAAGAAATATCAAACCCTCATTTCTGCTCTTGTGTGGTCCTATTCTAGTTTGTCCAATAATTCATTTAAACCAAATCAAAGTCAAGTAGCCTATTTGAATAAAGAATAATGATGGACCATAAAACAGTAGTGATATTTCCATGAAACTTTACATTGACATTGCCATTCAATGTTTCCTATCCTAATGTTTCCCATTGTGCCACAGAAACATGGATGTGAACACAGGAGCGGCTGCCCTTAGACCAAGCAGCCCTGACACACAACAGGACCACCAGGTCACCCAGTCCGCCATTCTCTACCTCCTTCAGGAGGCCACCAAACTAGAACCCCCTGTCCATGGCACCTGTGACCATCATGCCACCTGTCTTTATAACCAGCCAGAGGGTGAATCTGAGGCCGAGCAGCGTTGGAGCCACACAAACTCAGCCCTGTCCAGTTCTCGCTCCAGTAGTCCATGGGAAGTGATGAGCCTGATCAACCAGCAGTGTGCGAGGCTCCTCCAATCAGGGGAGTCAGAGGAGGGGGGTTCAACATTTCTGGTCAGCGATGGAGGGGATAAGGATAACCCTTGCCGCAGGGGAGGAGCGATTGGTGAGTCGGGTGGAGGTGGAGATGGAGGTGGAGGTTTCAGCGGGGGCGGAGGGCCCGGTGTGTTTCCGGAGCAGTGGAGGAGACAGTACTCCATAACAGACAGTGCTTCAGATGTTAACAGCAATCTCAAAGCCACCCCTGTGTTAAAGCGTTGTGAGCCTTTGGAGAAACACACAGGGGCAACAATGTGCGTGAGCAACAAGAGATTGTGTGTGACTGAGGAAATTAGAAAAAACTCATTAGTTGAGGAAAACACACGAAAGGAGCCTTGTTCTGAGGCAAAGGGCGAACTGACATTTAAACATGTCCCATGTGCATCGGATGATATTTTTGGACCACTGAGTGAGAAGATTGCTTTGAAGTCAATCGAGGACGAGATTTCAGCACCACACTCCATGGACACCATGGCGTACCTGACATCAGACCCAGAGCTAAAACTGGACCTCAACGCCAACATATTATGTCTCACCTTTGACCCCCTGAAAGACACACAACAGAAGTCAACAAGCGTCGCTTCACTTCACTTCATCGCTCATATTGAGCAGCGACACTGGGGACACTGGGGACTCGACAACGTTAAAACAAGATGGCAGCGTTACCGCGTCCAAACCGGAGCTTCTCCAAAGCTGCTTGGTGGAGGAAGACTCGGCCTCTCCAGCCCCACAGTGTCCGGGCCCCGGGGCCACGGGGAGAACCAAGACCCCCAGGAAGCAGCCCAATCCCAGCCGGAGCGCCGACCTCAGCGACCCGGAGTTCCAGGGCGTGGCGTTCCGGATGCACCCCGAGCTGGACGACAGCAGGGAGCAGTGTCGGCTGGTCATCACCTCAAAGTACAGGTTAGGATGAGAATAGGGGCATTGGCTCTTTGTTTTCATAGATTAGGTTAAACTTTATTGTCCAAGAACTGAGAACAGTTTGAAGTACAGTTTGGCATATAACCAGATAGTACAACGATATGCACCCTATCTAGTCCTACAGTGAAGGTAGACATTTTATTGAGGCACACAAATGGAGGTATTTATAGACAATTGAGAGCTGTGCTTGTTGTAGTGGTGCATGTCACGATAGAGTATTTATCATCTAAAGATGAGATTTTTTTCTTTGTTTTACAGTGAGGGGCTCTCTAAGAGTGGCAGGAAAGTTAGGAAACCCAGGGTCAGGTCCAGGTCATGCAAGAGTTCACTGAGTACTATTAGCAGCTCTGAGGAGGAGAGCGATGTCGCCAGCCTGTCCAGTGAGTACCACTCCCCTCCAGCAGGGGGCGTCATTACAACACAAAATACCACTGAGCAGTAAACCTCAGACAGGTGGAATACATTTGATTACTAGGGAATTAAGAAGAGGCATTTAGGGGAAACTGCTAGGTAAACATCCATAAGCCTTTAATGACTAACAAACAGTGCTATTAAGGTGGTGGTCTAGAAGAAAAGACGACGGAAAAGAGAGAGAAGCCACCACACAGTGGAGGTTTTCAAAACATGTAATTTGCCGAATCACCCAAGAATTAACTGTACAGCTTTCAAGATTCAGGGATTTTGGAAACTGGGGTATAGGCTTCATAATGGTTATTAACCACCCCCAAGTTCCACGTGATGTTTTGAGGTATTCATCTGAAGACGCTTGGGGGTTCAGGGACCATTTTCTTGGTATTTGTATACTGATATGCGCTCTTTCCCCCCTCTATTAGAAGTGTGCGCGTCCTGCTGCACCAACAAGACCCCCATGTGGAGGGATGCTGAGGATGGGACTCCGCTGTGCAACGCTTGTGGAATAAGGTGTGTATTTTACCTGGGGGGTATTCCATCAACGTCGCTAAAGGAAAAATCCAGGCTTATTTTTGATAACTTTCGCGAGACTTGTCAGAATATGCCTGGATATTTTTTAAGAACTCTCGTGAGACCTATCAGAATAAACCTGGATTTTCCTTTAGCGATGTTGATGGAATACCCCCCTGGGAAGTTCCCCCAGGGCACCTCTCCTCTATACAATACAATAACTTTATTGTTCCCCCTGTGGAGAAGACATTGAGGGTTCTTTCTAACAGTGTATATAATTCGTGATCGAAATTATATCGATATCTTTTATATATATTATTTATCAAACACAAACACATTTTCTATTAAGGTTTCTTCTTCTTCTTCTTCTTCTTCAGGTATAAGAAGTACAGACTGCGTTGTGTGCAGTGCTGGCACATCCCCCGGAAGGAGGGCAACTCGAACTCCAAGTGCTTCAAGTGTGGAGGTTTACTAACCCCTTCTCTCCGCAAGAACACCGCCTAGTAAGGGGAACCCAGCGACCCTATTACATGATGTCGTAGAGTCACTGTAACCCCAGATAATACCCACAAATACCCCCTGGGCCCGTGACCGCACCCTGTTCTGTCCAGAGGCTCCTTATCCTCATGCTTGTACTACGTTTGGATAGGTAGGCCTAAAGATGAGAATGGAATTACACCTATCCATGTACACAAGTGTCTAGGGGTGAGGGGAGGGGAGGGAAGGGAAGGGAGCAGGGGGTCTTGCAGTCAGCACTGTTGCTTGCACTCGTCACTTTAGAGAGAGAGAGAGAGAGAGAGAGAGAGACAGAGAGAGAGACAGAAAAAGAGAGTGAATCTAATGGTATATCAAGTAACTTCAGTCCACCCAATGCACACATGGCCTTGCTGACAGCATGTCACTTAAATCAAATTAAATTAAATTAAATTGTCACTTGTCAGTGAAATTAAGTTATGTGAATATATCTGTTTTTGTTGAGTTTGTATTGTGTTATTTTTTCTCTTCCTTGTTCATCTTGGTTGTTGTTTTTGGGTAGCCTTTAGTAGTTACTGGCCTTTACTAGTCAATTCCTTCGCTTGACTATTTTGTGTGAAAACTAAACATTTGTGTTGGAGTGTGCACTACAGGTTTGGTCTGTACCCCCTGGGCCCGTGACCGCACCCTGTTCTGTCCAGAGGCTCCTTATCCTCATGCTTGTACTACGTTTGGATAGGTAGGCCTAAAGATGAGTGGAATTACACCTATCCATGTACACAAGTGTCTAGAGGGGAGGGGAGGGGAGGGGAAGGGAGCAGGGGGTCTTGCAGTCAGCACTGTTGCTTGCACTCGTCACTTTAGAGAGAGAGAGAGAGAGAGAGAGAGAGAGAGAGAGAGAGACAGAAAAAGAGAGTGAATCTAATGGTATATCAAGTAACTTCAGTCCACCCAATGCACACATGGCCTTGCTGACAGCATGTCACTTGTCACTTAAATCAAATTAAATTAAATTAAATTGTCACATGTCACTTGTCAGTTAAATTAAGTTATGTGAATATATCTGTTTTTGTTGAGTTTGTATTGTGTTATTTGTTCTCTTCCTTGTTCATCTTGGTTGTTGTTTTTGGGTAGTCTTTAGTAGTTACTGGCCTTTACTAGTCAATTCCTTCGCTTGACTATTTTGTGTGAAAACTAAACATTTGTGTTGGAGTGTGCACTACAGGTTTGGTCTGTATTAAACTCTTGTTCAAATATCTTACCCGGGTTTGTTTTCATTCTACCCCAGAACCCAGATGAAAATTGTGATGTGATGAGAGAGAGAGAGAGATGCAGTGAGTGTCTGTTATACACACTCATTGATAGAATATTTGATCAAGTAATATTGTGATGAAACCTGCTGTTTAAGAGAAGGCCAGATGATGGCCAGATGATCAAATAAGGTATTTTCTATTAAGAGAGTATTCGATTGAGCTGCTATACCAGCTCTCAGCAGCCTCACCCTCACAGAGCACGAGGTGAGACGCGTACTGAAGGCGGTGGACCCCAGGAAAGCCTCGGGGCCGGATGGCGTCCTGGGACGGGTGCTGAGAGACTGCGCCGACCAGCTGGCCGGGGTTTTCACCAACATCTTTAACCAGTCCCTGTCCCAGGCCACCGTCCCACCCTGCCTGAAAACCTCAACTATCATCCCAGTCCCGAAGAAAAGCACGGTGAGCTGCCTAAACGACTACCGCCCAGTGGCACTCACTCCAATCATCATGAAGTGCTTCGAGAAACTAGTCCGGGCCCACATACTCACACGCCTCCCGCCCAACCTGGATCCATACCAGTTCGCCTACAGAGCCCACAGGTCCACAGAGGACGCCATAGCGACGACTCTCCACGCCACTCTATCCCACCTGGAGAGGGGAAACAGCTACGCGAGACTGCTCTTCGTGGACTTCAGCTCCGCCTTTAACACCATCCTTCCAGACAGGCTAGTGACCAAACTACTAGACCTGGGTCTATCACACTCTATATGTGCGTGGATCAAGGACTTCCTGACCGACCGCCCCCAGAGGGTGCGGGTGGGCCCCCACACCTCCACAGCCCTCAGCCTCAGCACTGGGTCACCCCAGGGCTGCGTGCTAAGCCCCATCCTCTACAACCTCTACACCCACGACTTCACCCCCATCCACCCCAGCAACTACATCGTAAAGTTTGCAGACGACACCACCGTGGTGGGATGTATCTCGGGGGGGGACGAGGCGGCGTACAGGGATGAGGTAGAGCAATTGAGCAAGCTGTGCAAGGTAAACAACCTGCTGCTAAACAAGTCAAAGACCCAGGAATTCATCGTAGACTACAGGAGGAAAAAGTCTGAGATCCTGCCCCTGCTCATCGACGGAGAGAGCGTGGAGATGGTCTCAAACCTCCGTTTCCTGGGACACATCATGCGGGATGACCTGGCCTGGAAGGACAACACTAAAGGCACCATCAAGAGGGCACAACAGCGGCTATACACCCTGAGATGCCTCAAGAAACAACACAGCAAGCAGGAGATGCTGGTGGCCTTCTACCACGGCGCAGTGGAGAGCATCCTCACCTTCGGCATCTCCAACTGGTACCACAGCTGCACGGCAGCGGAGAGAAGCGATCTACAGAGAGTCGTGAGAACAGCACAGGGGATCACCGGCGCCACCCTTCCCTCTCTGGAGGAGCTGTACAAAACACGCTGTCTCAGGAGGGCCTCCAAGATCTCCAAGGACCCGACCCACCCTGGGCACGAACACTTTGTCAAGCTGCCCTCGAACAGGAGGTACAGGACCCCGGCCGCTAGGACAAACAGACTGAAGGACAGCTTCTACCACAGGGCCGTCAAGGCCCTGAACACAGAAAAGGCCTAAGTTCTGGGCCCAGGACAAGTCCGGACGGATTGTATGGCAGCTAGTGCTGAGGCACAAACATGTACATTTTCAAGCCTGCAAACTGTGACACTTTAAAAAAAAAATGTGAAAAAAATACTCAAGCCTGCAAACTGTGACACTTTAAAAACAAAATGTGAAAAAAATACTTTCTTGTGAAATATGACAACCCTATTTGACTATCTGTGCAGTATAGTACAGTGGATTGTGTACATAGCCTCTATTGATGTAAACCAGCTCCTTACCTTCTTGTGATTTTATGCATCTATGCTTTTTCCAAAATGTGTTTCTTTTTCCTTTCTTAAACACCAGGGGAGCCTCCCCTCCTAAATTTCGTTGTTTGGTACCTGTACTGTAACAATGACAAATAAAGTCTATCTATCTATTGCTTTTTGATAATGGAATTATCAAAGGTCGGTACCACAGTGTTGAGGAGGTGAAAAGAATTTCCGAAGACCTCGAAGAAGACGTGTAAGTAATGATGCAAGGTTGATGCAAAGCTCAGGAGAAGCGGAGGTCTTTTTGTTCCTTTGAATCTAGTGTTCTTGTGATGGTGTGTGCGCTCCAGTCTATGGGCTTCATCTCTAGGCTACTGTGTGTAATTGTGTGACAGCTGTTGGTTTCTTCGCTTTTCACTCACACTAACCACTACCTTATTCTCCTTAAAGAAGTAATCAGAATGGCCTGTTTAACAGATTATATGCAATGCTACACGTTTTCTCAGTTAGACCTGGCATCTCATTTAGACTATGGTAGTTAGAATTAGTCGCCTTGCTGTTGAGTAGTTGAGTGTTCAAATAATGTTCTGCAAACTCTCTCTCTGCTCTGTACAGTAAACGTGGTGTACATAGACAGAGCTGGAAAGAGGATCCATGTGAAGGGGAAGGTGGGAGACAATGCCATGTACCTGGCCCATAAACACAACATTGAACTTGAAGGTGAGTGCACTGCCGTCACACCTCAGGACATTCCTAGAGAATTTACCTCACCTGTAAGCTGTTGTAAATGGTAAATGGACTGACTTATATAGCGCCTTATTCCAAAGCGCTTTACAACGGCCTCACTTTCACCCATTCACACACACATTCACACACCAATGGCGGCAAGCTACCCGCTCATTGGGAGCAATTTGGGGTTCAGTGTCTAGGACACCTCGACATGTGGCCAGCCGGGGTTTCGAACCGCCGATCTGCTGACCTTGCGATCATTAGATGCCGGCTCTACCTCCGGCGCCACAGATGCCCACGATTGTTCTCTTCTCTCTTTAACACCCATAATAATGATTTGCCATTCTGAAAGCTTGAAGAGGCTATGTTTACTTTTGAAACAGCAACACAGACATTCTGTATGTTTTCAGCTCAGACTATGGTGGCTATCTCGTGCAATTTCCAGGCATGGTCTTGAGGTAGACTTGCAATGCTCTAGTCTCAGCCTCAGCCTCAATACCTTCTCAGTCTTGGTCTCGACTCAGACTCAATTACCTCCAGTCTTGAATATTGAATGTTTCGACTGAGACCACCTAATGCACTGACTGACATAATTCTAGTCTGGGATAGGGGTGGTCTAGTGGATAGTCAGTTGGATTGGTGATCAGAAGGTCATGAGTTCAAATCCCACCTGGGAACATCACCACTAGTGTGCCTTTAGCTCTAAATAACACCAGGGAGACTAATTCATCTCTTAATTGTAAGTCGCTTTGGATAAAAGTGTCTGCTAAATGGTCTATTCTGTCTATTAACCATATCTGTTACACACACACACAAATCTCTCTCTGTGTGGGTTTCAGGTGCCTGCGAGGCATCACTGGCCTGCTCAACATGTCATGTATACGTGATAAGCAACTATTTGGACAAGATACCAGAACCTTTGGAAAGGTAGGATCTGAGTGTCATAATGTCATGTTGTCAATCAATCGTCATTGACATCCAAACTGTCATTGTGTTTTAATTAAAGTCATTTTTCATTATTCTGTGTTTTGATAACATACCATTCTCCAGTGTCAGACAACAATATGAACGACCCTGCGAAACTGCAATGCAACCCATCTAACACATTTTGACTACATTTAAATAAATAAATGTTATATTATTATTATTATTATCACAAATCAAGCACATTACAAACAATAACAACAAATACAACACAGAACAGTAGGAAAAAACTAGATTGATTGATTGATTTATGAATGTTGTGACCCCGTCCCCAGAGAGGATGACATGTTGGACATGGCCCCCGGTCTGCAGGAGAACTCTCGCCTGAGCTGCCAGATCATCCTCACCCCCGACATGGAAGGCATGGAGCTGACCCTCCCCAGGGCCACCCGCAACTTCTACGTGGACGGCCATGTTCCCAAACCCCACTGAGGTTTGGATGCACTCATCGGACTGTTGGCAGAGGGGGGGGAGGGGAAGAGGAGGGAAGAGGTGCCCCCGCTGGGATAGAGACCCCTAGCATCTCCCTGGAGGATCTCCAAGAAGCTCCTAGTTTCCCCTGTGACGAGACGGCGAACCGGTTCGGAAGACAAGAGATGCAATATATATTCTAGTCTCCCTGAAGTGTGTTGCATTTTGCAGCCCGCTGATGCTGAGCGTTAACACCAGCTGTCTTGGACGAGCTCAATGTTTTTCAGCATCTACGTTAATGTGCTTATGTATATTGAAGGGTACTCAGGCCAGGATTGAGGTGTCATTTCAAACTATTCAATGTCACAAGCTGTTCTTCTTCTTCTAAACGTGTACAGAAAAGAGCCACTATTTGATAACTACTTATAGGTCTTATCAATTGTCTGTGCCTATCCAACCTAACACCTTCCTAAGAACAACCTTGTGTCATTGAATGGAACATTCCATGTTACAACTACTTTACAAAGGTCATACGCACAAGTATCCTTGAAACAAACCGCAGCACAACATCCATCATCATGTTATCATGTTATATGTATACACCGCTTTCATCATATTTTGCATATTGCTCCAGGGGTGCTGATTATGGCTGACCCCTGTGCCTAGAGCAAAAAAATACATTTTGTTGTAGTCTGTGCAATGACAAAAAGTTGAATCTAATATTTCTTTTTGGTAATTTTGTGGGGGGTTGTATTGGTGTGAGTGAAAGAGGGGGCTTGTCAAGGTCTCCACCAGTTCCATGTTGACAAAGCTATGAAGCCGATTCCCCTGCCGTCATGACTGTCAAGCACCGTTAACTAACGGCCACTGGCACGTCTTTATGCAGACGTTTGTCAAGCAGGGGGCAGCGTGAACTCTTGGAACTCAAATGATTGCTTTTCCTACCAGACTATTAGCAGAGTAGCACTTTTTACAGTTTGCAATCTGTCCCACTCTGCCCCAGAATGACTAGGCCATGTTTGTCCATAAACATCTACGCTACCGGTCAAAAGTTTTAGAACACCCTCATTCTTCCAGTTTTATTGAAATTTAAGCGGTTCAAGTCCAGTGAATGACCTGAAATGGGAACAAAGGTAAGCGACAATCTTGCCAGAGGTTAAAGAAGAAGTTTAGGTTAACAAAAACGGAAAAAAACAATGTCAACTTCAACCGGCCTCCGTTTCAACTGCATAATACTTGCCTTGTCATTTCACCACCACTAGTTGCATTATAGGAACATAGAATCACCTGTAACCTGCTGACCCAAATGGCTTTTTATCCTGGAGTGCTTTTCCCAATACCTAGCATTCACATCTACTGTAACTGACATACGCACAAATGATTATGTATATGTGTATATGTATGTTATATAAATCCTATGATTTATTCAATAAAATTACATTTGAAAAGTCTGCCACTGCTTTTTTTGATCCAGGGTTTCAATAGTAAGTTATGCAACTCAAGTTCAAGAGGAACTTTAATCTCAACTTTAACAAGGGACCTTTTTAGACATGGTATTATTTGTTGGTAGTGTGAATCCAGAATCATTGTTCAAAGATAAAGCATACGTCTCAACGTCAATACAAATGGGGAAAAAACCTGTTACGAAAAGGTCAAATCACTTCATTGACTGCGCCAGATCAATCCGACCACCCTCCTGGCCAAATATGCTCTATTGTTTTGTAAATGAATTACATGTCTACTTGTATATCTGTAATATTAAGGCGAATGAATTACCGGTAATAAGTGTGTGTAATACAAAGTTATATAAAAGACAAATGGCTAAAATACCGAGATACCACATGGACTAAACGCGAGGAAAAACCAGAGGACAATTCAAAGGAAGTTTTTATGCGTTATTTGATCAATTAGGATAATCAGTTTCAATCAATAACACCTGTGTGGCACAGTGCATAGTTGACGTGGTTCAAACAAGTGCTTTTGTTATTTGGACAAAAGCTATGATCAAATTAGGCAAATAAAACCTCTTTCATGCCAGATTCGATGAAAAGAACAATGGTGAGTTAAATAAAAAAAAATACGGATCTTTTTAGGAGTGATTGTACATTAGATCGTGATGTAATCGTTTCGATTAGAATCTGATCGAGGTGAATATCATATCACACCGATTTGCTTTGTTTTAATATTTGTTGGTGATCATCACACTTAAAACTCGAGCTTGCACTCATATAGACCATGGCAGGTATGGTTGATCAAACGAAAAAATATTGATCACAATGAAAATAGTTAATTGATGTGGGGGTCACGACTTTAGGGGAGATGTCGAAATTCAGGCATCAATGAATGTGCGAGGCAGAAAGGGTCTCGGCCTCCGCGCGGTCATGTAGCTGTCTGTCAGTGTTCCATGTAGCTGTCTGTCTGTCAGTGTTCCATGTAGCTGTCTAAAGGGACGTGACGCTCGAGACAGACTCTGAGGAGAATTTGAGGAGGCTAAACATCTTTACTTGAAGGTAAATCGATACAACTTAACAAAGTCTATATCAATTGACATTGATACATTGTACCTTCAAACAAGTACTGATTACTGGAAACTTTGTAACCTTTTTTTCGCAACATTGTATGTACCGGTATGTCTACTCGCTGATTTGACACCTAATGTATGTCTGGTAGTTTAGGGGGCTAGGCTACTTTAAGCAGTAAGAGTTCTGAAATTATATTTCAATAATACATTTTGAATAATTATACTATGTCCTGTTCTATAGTTACTTGGTGGTTAGCCTATTTAAAAAAAAAAAACACCAATGCCAAAGTCGCCCATAGTTTTGGTAACAAGTGTATGTATTTACATAAGACTGGATCATGCTGTTTTTGACCATCTTCATTGCTCTTACCTTTAACTTTGACCTACTTAAGAAATATCAAACCCTCATTTCTGCTCTTGTGTGGTCCTATTCTAGTTTGTCCAATAATTCATTTAAACCAAATCAAAGTCAAGTAGCCTATTTGAATAAAGAATAATGATGGACCATAAAACAGTAGTGATATTTCCATGAAACTTTACATTGACATTGCCATTCAATGTTTCCTATCCTAATGTTTCCCATTGTGCCACAGAAACATGGATGTGAACACAGGAGCGGCTGCCCTTAGACCAAGCAGCCCTGACACACAACAGGACCACCAGGTCACCCAGTCCGCCATTCTCTACCTCCTTCAGGAGGCCACCAAACTAGAACCCCCTGTCCATGGCACCTGTGACCATCATGCCACCTGTCTTTATAACCAGCCAGAGGGTGAATCTGAGGCCGAGCAGCGTTGGAGCCACACAAACTCAGCCCTGTCCAGTTCTCGCTCCAGTAGTCCATGGGAAGTGATGAGCCTGATCAACCAGCAGTGTGCGAGGCTCCTCCAATCAGGGGAGTCAGAGGAGGGGGGTTCAACATTTCTGGTCAGCGATGGAGGGGATAAGGATAACCCTTGCCGCAGGGGAGGAGCGATTGGTGAGTCGGGTGGAGGTGGAGATGGAGGTGGAGGTTTCAGCGGGGGCGGAGGGCCCGGTGTGTTTCCGGAGCAGTGGAGGAGACAGTACTCCATAACAGACAGTGCTTCAGATGTTAACAGCAATCTCAAAGCCACCCCTGTGTTAAAGCGTTGTGAGCCTTTGGAGAAACACACGGGGGCAACAATGTGCGTGAGCAACAAGAGATTGTGTGTGACTGAGGAAATTAGAAAAAACTCATTAGTTGAGGAAAACACACGAAAGGAGCCTTGTTCTGAGGCAAAGGGCGAACTGACATTTAAACATGTCCCATGTGCATCGGATGATATTTTTGGACCACTGAGTGAGAAGATTGCTTTGAAGTCAATCGAGGACGAGATTTCAGCACCACACTCCATGGACACCATGGCGTACCTGACATCAGACCCAGAGCTAAAACTGGACCTCAACGACAACATATTATGTCTCACCTTTGACCCCCTGAAAGACACACAACAGAAGTCTCCTCAACAAGCGTCGCTTCACTTCACTTCATCGCTCATATTGAGCAGCGACACTGGGGACACTGGGGACTCGACAACGTTAAAACAAGATGGCAGCGTTACCGCGTCCAAACCGGAGCTTCTCCAAAGCTGCTTGGTGGAGGAAGACTCGGCCTCTCCAGCCCCACAGTGTCCGGGCCCCGGGGCCACGGGGAGAACCAAGACCCCCAGGAAGCAGCCCAATCCCAGCCGGAGCGCCGACCTCAGCGACCCGGAGTTCCAGGGCGTGGCGTTCCGGATGCACCCCGAGCTGGACGACAGCAGGGAGCAGTGTCGGCTGGTCATCACCTCAAAGTACAGGTTAGGATGAGAATAGGGGCATTGGCTCTTTGTTTTCATAGATTAGGTTAAACTTTATTGTCCAAGAACTGAGAACAGTTTGAAGTACAGTTTGGCATATAACCAGATAGTACAACGATATGCACCCTATCTAGTCCTACAGTGAAGGTAGACATTTTATTGAGGCACACAAATGGAGGTATTTATAGACAATTGAGAGCTGTGCTTGTTGTTGTGGTGCATGTCACGATAGAGTATTTATCATCTAAAGATGAGATTTTTTTCTTTGTTTTACAGTGAGGGGCTCTCTAAGAGTGGCAGGAAAGTTAGGAAACCCAGGGTCAGGTCCAGGTCATGCAAGAGTTCACTGAGTACTATTAGCAGCTCTGAGGAGGAGAGCGATGTCGCCAGCCTGTCCAGTGAGTACCACTCCCCTCCAGCAGGGGGCGTCATTACAACACAAAATACCACTGAGCAGTAAACCTCAGACAGGTGGAATACATTTGATTACTAGGGAATTAAGAAGAGGCATTTAGGGGAAACTGCTAGGTAAACATCCATAAGCCTTTAATGACTAACAAACAGTGCTATTAAGGTGGTGGTCTAGAAGAAAAGACGACGGAAAAGAGAGAGAAGCCACCACACAGTGGAGGTTTTCAAAACATGTAATTTGCCGAATCACCCAAGAATTAACTGTACAGCTTTCAAGATTCAGGGATTTTGGAAACTGGGGTATAGGCTTCATAATGGTTATTAACCACCCCCAAGTTCCACGTGATGTTTTGAGGTATTCATCTGAAGACGCTTGGGGGTTCAGGGACCATTTTCTTGGTATTTGTATACTGATATGCGCTCTTTCCCCCCTCTATTAGAAGTGTGCGCGTCCTGCTGCACCAAGACGACCCCCATGTGGAGGGATGCTGAGGATGGGACTCCGCTGTGCAACGCTTGTGGAATAAGGTGTGTATTTTACCTGGGGGGTATTCCATCAACGTCGCTAAAGGAAAAATCCAGGCTTATTTTTGATAACTTTCGCGAGACTTGTCAGAATATGCCTGGATATTTTTTAAGAACTCTCGTGAGACCTATCAGAATAAACCTGGATTTTCCTTTAGCGATGTTGATGGAATACCCCCCTGGGAAGTTCCCCCAGGGCACCTCTCCTCTATACAATACAATAACTTTATTGTTCCCCCTGTGGAGAAGACATTGAGGGTTCTTTCTAACAGTGTATATAATTCGTGATCGAAATTATATCGATATCTTTTATATATATTATTTATCAAACACAAACACATTTTCTATTAAGGTTTCTTCTTCTTCTTCTTCTTCTTCTTCTTCTTCAGGTATAAGAAGTACAGACTGCGTTGTGTGCAGTGCTGGCACATCCCCCGGAAGGAGGGCAACTCGAACTCCAAGTGCTTCAAGTGTGGAGGTTTACTAACCCCTTCTCTCCGCAAGAACACCGCCTAGTAAGGGGAACCCAGCGACCCTATTACATGATGTCGTAGAGTCACTGTAACCCCAGATAATACCCACAAATACCCCCTGGGCCCGTGACCGCACCCTGTTCTGTCCAGAGGCTCCTTATCCTCATGCTTGTACTACGTTTGGATAGGTAGGCCTAAAGATGAGAATGGAATTACACCTATCCATGTACACAAGTGTCTAGGGGTGAGGGGAGGGGAGGGAAGGGAAGGGAGCAGGGGGTCTTGCAGTCAGCACTGTTGCTTGCACTCGTCACTTTAGAGAGAGAGAGAGAGAGAGAGAGAGAGAGAGACAGAAAAAGAGAGTGAATCTAATGGTATATCAAGTAACTTCAGTCCACCCAATGCACACATGGCCTTGCTGACAGCATGTCACTTGTCACTTAAATCAAATTAAATTAAATTAAATTGTCACTTGTCAGTGAAATTAAGTTATGTGAATATATCTGTTTTTGTTGAGTTTGTATTGTGTTATTTTTTCTCTTCCTTGTTCATCTTGGTTGTTGTTTTTGGGTAGCCTTTAGTAGTTACTGGCCTTTACTAGTCAATTCCTTCGCTTGACTATTTTGTGTGAAAACTAAACATTTGTGTTGGAGTGTGCACTACAGGTTTGGTCTGTACCCCCTGGGCCCGTGACCGCACCCTGTTCTGTCCAGAGGCTCCTTATCCTCATGCTTGTACTACGTTTGGATAGGTAGGCCTAAAGATGAGTGGAATTACACCTATCCATGTACACAAGTGTCTAGGGGTGAGGGGAGGGGAGGGGAGGGGAAGGGAGCAGGGGGTCTTGCAGTCAGCACTGTTGCTTGCACTCGTCACTTTAGAGAGAGAGAGAGAGACAGAAAAAGAGAGTGAATCTAATGGTATATCAAGTAACTTCAGTCCACCCAATGCACACATGGCCTTGCTGACAGCATGTCACTTGTCACTTAAATCAAATTAAATTAAATCAAATTGTCACATGTCACTTGTCAGTTAAATTAAGTTATGTGAATATATCTGTTTTTGTTGAGTTTGTATTGTGTTATTTGTTCTCTTCCTTGTTCATCTTGGTTGTTGTTTTTGGGTAGCCTTTAGTAGTTACTGGCCTTTACTAGTCAATTCCTTCGCTTGACTATTTTGTGTGAAAACTAAACATTTGTGTTGGAGTGTGCACTACAGGTTTGGTCTGTATTAAACTCTTGTTCAAATATCTTACCCGGGTTTGTTTTCATTCTACCCCAGAACCCAGATGAAAATTGTGATGTGATGAGAGAGAGAGAGAGAGAGATGCAGTGAGTGTCTGTTATACACACTCATTGATAGAATATTTGATCAAGTAATATTGTGATGAAACCTGCTGTTTAAGAGAAGGCCAGATGATGGCCAGATGATCAAATAACGTATTTTCTATTAAGAGAGTATTCGATTGAGCTGCTATTGCTTTTTGATAATGTAAATATAATTATAGATTCTATAGATGTACTGAAATTATGAATTGTTCAATTAAATCTGGCATACGAAAGTGAGCGTGTACAGTAGGTAATGGGAGCAGAAACACGTATGATTTCAATAAACGTAAGACGCGGCGGGTTCATGCCAAGAAATTGCTATTTTCTCGCCCGATGTGACTGTTTCAAATCAGCGAATGCGTAATCCGTTTTTAGAAAATAATAGCCACATTGTGTCGGCCTGTGCTACGCCACCTTCTTGCCAAGCAGGCCAGCTACAGTATCGACAGCTCATGGGGGCAAGCAGCTAAGAAAATATGAGAATCAGCCATAATCAACAACACATCCTGTGTTCTGATTAAATAGGCTTTTAAATCCAGTGGCTTATTTGGCTACAAAGGGTTAACACAATTTTTAAAAATATGTTTTAATGATGATTAGGCCTATGACTGAAAATAAAATAGATTAGAAAAGTCAGGGTTAGGGTTACTCTCCAAGATGTTGATGTCGATAAATCGGCCTAGCCAACAAGTGCTTCGTTGTTTTATGATTGAAGGTATAGGCCTACTTGCAATTCTTTTGCTACTAATTTTTCTTTTAGGATCATTTTATTAAACACTTTGCACCAATGTAATTTAGACAGTACAGTGCAATAGCTCATGAACAAGTTGGAACCTTTTTTTCCATGAAGTATAGCCCATGAACTGTTGCATTAGGCCTATCATGTTTTTCATCATGGTTGCATGAGAGTTCATAGGCTAATAGTATTTATTATTTTCCGGAGAAACTATTCCTCCCAAAACAAAATAATTACTTCACAGGCTAGATGTTCGTTTTTTTGTTTTTGTTTTTGTTTGGTAAGTTATTGGCTAATTATTTTCAGGGCCGAAATGGAGGGAGGGGAGGGAGGGGGTATATAGGAGATGTTGAAAAGGCATTCTTGGCGCAGCTGTGTTTTCTTTTTTTTTGTGAATGAAAAGCGAAAAGGCGGCCCGTCGCGTGCGGGCATCTGCGCGTGTCCGACCTGAGGCGCTCTCATCTCGCCCGTTGGCGCAGGTGGCACCGGACCCGTCAGAGAATCATGACCTTGGACAGAAAGCCCATGGAGGAGCCCGATATCGACGTGGAGGGAGACTGCAACAAAGATGCACGGAACCAGGATTACCTATCGTTGGCCGAAGACGGGACCGATGTGGAGCAAAGCGCAGCGGCGTCCGTGTCTCCGAAACAACCCGGGGAGGACGAGGACGTGCATGCGGAGAGCAACTTTCCTCCCAAGTGCGTAGCGGGCACAGGTAGAAGCGCGGCTTCGGTGAAGCCCCCGTACTCCTACATTGCCCTTATCACCATGGCTATCCTCCAGAGCCCGAAGAAACGTCTCACCCTCAGCGAGATATGCGACTTCATCAGCCAGCGCTTCGCGTATTACCGAGAGAAGTTCCCCGCGTGGCAGAACTCCATTCGTCATAACCTGTCTCTGAATGACTGCTTTGTCAAGATGCCCCGGGAGCCCGGGAACCCCGGGAAGGGTAACTACTGGACCTTGGACCCCATGTCGTCCGATATGTTCGAGAACGGGAGCTTCCTTCGGCGGAGGAAACGTTTCAAGCGACAGCATTTCCGTTTCGGAATGATGAAGGACACCCGGCTCGAGCGCAGCGCGATGCCTGCTTTCTACTACGGGGCGCACGGGGGGATAGGGGGGCCATGTCTCCAAGTGCCCCCCGGTATGGATCTTCATCACCACCTGGGGATCGAACGTATTTCGGGGTCGCCCTACAGCCCCAACATCCCGCCTGTCAGCAGCATCTTGCCTGCACTCTCCTCACTTTTCTCCAGGACTGCTGCGAATATTGGCCAAAAGCCTTTCCTTCCTCCCCAGTCTCTTACCTTTGAGAACTTAGACACGACGCGCTCTGTCACGGTACCCCCAGGTTTGCTCCCCGGCCCCCCGTTTCTATCTTCGGCCTCGCTCAGCTCAATGGTACCCCCGCTTCTGAACATTCACGCGGAGTATCACAAACTGCGTTCCCTCCCTAACTCCAGTCTGGCAAATAAACTCTT
>NC_137675.1:24133351-24135851 GCF_963989245.1 Nansenia antarctica | reverse complement strand
CTCTCGCTCTCTCTCTTTCTCTCCCTCCTCTGCCAGTCTTCGCTATGTTGCAGACTATGCCACCCAGCCTGCCCTAGCCTGAACATGCAGTCCATCCAGGGCTGTGTTGGGTGGTCCCTGCTGTAAGCTGCATTTTCTCTCCCTCTCTCTCTAGCCTGTTCTATTTTATAGCGAACACAAAATTGTTCCTAATTCTCCGCTGCTGGAGGGGGGTAATTTGTGGCTTTTGGCTGGGGAGGCCAGGCTGTTAATTTGAAAAAGCTGCTCTCTAGTGCTCTCTCTCTCTCTCTCTCTTTCTCTCTCTCTCTCTCTCTCTCTCTCTCTCTCTAGCGCTGTCTCTCTCTCTCTCTCTAGCGCTGTCTCTCTCTCTCCTGTCTTTCTCTCTCTCTCTCCTGTCTTTCTCTCTCTCTCTCTCTCTCTCTCTCTCTCTCATGGACTGTGGCTTCAGATCTGGAATAGTGGAACATAATGAATTACAATATCAGACATCACATCTGTGATCAGTGTGAGTGGAACATTTTAGGTCGGAGAATTTAAGACCCATTTTATATTACATGCCATGTACAGGAAAGTAAGAACAGTGTAGCCTATGACAACGGAATGGAAACGTATGGAAATACATGCTTTTATAGACCTACAGTTACATGCTATTACTCCATTCTTAGTTTTTGATTTATTACGCAGTTTATTGCTGATAATATCTCTGTTATTTGACCACATTTATATGATCCCAAATGTATATGATTATTGTTTATCAAGAACACGTTAACAAATGTTTGAACTGTAAAGACGATGTGATATTTTTCTCCATCGGCCCAATCACACGCACTCTCAGCCCCACTTTTTTTTAAAGACATGATGCCATCAATAAATCGTCTTTTTCATTGCTACATCAATATAATTTTTTACTACAGACCAAGCTATATTTCCATGGCGATAAGCCTTGCGCGTTGAGAGATGCCACAATGACTTCATGAAATGTATCCTCACGTTCTAGAATATTTATATGTGTCTCCCTGACTCTCCCAGGAAACAGAACAAATGCGCGTTCTTCATCGAAGACACCCGGCGCATTAGTTCACAACACAACTTCGTGGATAAAGTCGCTGCAGACGCGTGTGACAGTAATGAAGCGCAATTTTCTAAACATATCGAAATCGGGCAACACCGCCTTTCCACAGCGTCTTGGCAAACTGCAGCAGGCCAGACCAACAGCATGTAAGGAAACTCCTGTCCTACGTTTTAAAAAAAAATAAATAATAATAATAATAATAATAATAATAAGCGTTTATTGTTTTTATTTTCATCTGTTTATTTTCAACATTTTCATATAGTTTTGGTCTTGTAATTACACTTACAAGAACTTGTTATAGAATATTTGTGTGTGTGTGTGTGTGTGTGTGTGTTTCTTACATTTGAGTGTGTTTTCTCCTCACCTTCACAGATCGTCTCACTGATCAGGGCTGTGTCCTCTGGATGGGCCAGACCCTCTAAAGATGGCCGCCCTCTGGATCTTCGGCACCCGGTCAGAGAACTACGACCCAGTGTCTTTGACCGTCGGGGCCACATGGTGAAGGAGAAGCGGGCCCCTGGGGTGTCAGGTGTGGGGAGACCCCTTAGCCCCACACCACGTCCCCCCCGCTCCCTCTCTGGGGCTAGGAGCCAGTCTCCTCGGGACTGGGACTCCATGGACCTGGGAGACATCCCTCTTATCGACTGCCGGATGTCTGGGAGCTGGGCGCAGAGGAGCGCCCCCCAGTGGCGAAGGTTTGGAGGGACGCAGAGCAGTGCCCCCCTCCCCAGAGGGAGCGTGTCGCCTCCATTCACGGACCCTCCTGCCTGGCCTCCTCTTCCATCAAAGCCAGGGGCGGACAGAGAGACGAGGGCCAGGAGCCAGCGCTGGGCAGAGAGAGAGAGGCAGAGGCTGACCCCTGACCCCTCCAAGAGGCCGAGGGAGGCCAGCCGCGGACGCTTCAGGGTGAGGTCCAACCGGAGCCCCCGCGTCCGCCTCCCCGAGCCCAGCCACTACGACAGGCGCAGGGGGAGAGAGGAGCGGAGGTCTGGATCCAGAGAGAGCCACCACCAGGTTCACTACCCCAAGCCTAGCCACCATGACAGGCGTGGGGGGAGAGAGGGAGAGGAGGTCTGGCTGCTTCTCCAGAGAGGGATGCCACCACCAGCTTCACTACCCCAAGCCCAGCCACCATGACAGGCGTGGGGGGAGAGTGAGGTCCAGGGAGGGCCTCTACCAGGACTACAGGTACTACTGCCTGTCCGACTCCTACAAGGGGCAGAGGGAGGCTGAGGAGGAGCTCTACCCCTGTCTTTGGAGCTCTCCGGCTCTATGGCTACCTCTTTAATTTCTTCTTGTGCATATATGCACCACGGATCGACACTGGCGCCGGTGGAACTGAACTGATTCGTAAAAAAAAAAAAAACAGTAATGATACATTAAGTGCATGCATATTTTAATTTCAATAAATTGTTTGCCATTTATTTG
>NC_137675.1:24125456-24130456 GCF_963989245.1 Nansenia antarctica | reverse complement strand
TCAGCCCAGCTCACTATGCACTAGGCCACCACTACCCCCGAGATTATTATGAAAATGTATTTGTTAGCATTAAATGTAGAGGTTAAAACAAGTCAAGTGTACTAGAGTGAGAGGGAGGCCCACCCAGCTAACAGAAGTGCATCGCCAATACCACCGTGTTGTCATTTCTCAGTAGGTTCAATGTCAGCTACTCACAAAGTCACTCTCTTCCTCACTATTTTACATTTTTAAACACTAAATTCTCAATGCCAAAAAATAAATAGTAGCTGGGTTTGCAATGAAAGTGGATATGATGAACACCAGGGGAGGCTGGTTGGAGGTCCCACTCTCAGTGCGTGGAGATGGGATTTCTACCTCTACCAGCCTCCACTGACGAACAGTCCCTCAGTCCCTCACCACCTTAGTGGTGCTGAGCCTAACAGTGCTCTATGTTTGGCCTCTGTCTCCACCTAGAGGTTGTACTTGGAACTGCAACAGACAAGGAGCACATAGTGGAATGGAATGGAATGGAATGGAATAGAATGGACTTTATTTGTCATTGCTACAGTACAGGTACCAAACAACGAAATTTAGGAGGGGTGGCTCCCCTGGTGTTAGGAAAGGGATTTTTTAATTTTATTTTTTAGAAAAAGCAAAAATCACAAGGTAAGGTAAGGAGC
Source organism: Nansenia antarctica (assembly GCF_963989245.1). Classification (NCBI taxonomy): domain Eukaryota; kingdom Metazoa; phylum Chordata; class Actinopteri; order Argentiniformes; family Microstomatidae; genus Nansenia; species Nansenia antarctica. The sequence continues at coordinate 24,129,797 of NC_137675.1, read as the reverse complement.
TGGTTTTACATAAATAAAGGCTATGTACACAATCCCACTGTACTATACTGCACAGATAGTCAACTAGGGTTGTCATATTGCACAAAAGTATTTTTTCACGTTATTTTAAAGTGTCACAGTTTGCAGGCTTTGAAATGTACATGTTTGTGCCTCAGCACTAGCTGCCATACAATCCGTCCGGACTGTCCTGGGCCCAGAACTTAGGCCTTTGCTGTGTTCAGGGACTTGACGGCCCAGTGGTAGAAGCAGTTCTTCAGTCTGTTTGTCTTAGCGGCCGGGTCCTGTACCTCCTATTCGAGGGCAGCCTGATAAAGTGTACGTGCCCAGGGTGGGTCGGGTCCTGGAGATCTTGGAGGCCTTCCTGAGACAGCGTGTGTTGTACAGCTCTTCCAGAGAGGGGAGGGGGGCGCCGGTGATCTTCTGTGCTGTTCTCACGACTCTCTGTAGCGCGTTTCTCTCCGCTGTTGTGCAGCTGTGGAACCAGTAGTGACATTCCCTCACAATGCAGAGGAGCAGGTAATTACATTTCCATAATAATTTTTGGCATTTAGCAGACGCCTTTATCCAAAGCGACTGACAACAAATACATTTGTCTAATTAAGTGGATCATTATCTAACCATCAGTCATTATAAGACAAATACATCTATGCCAGGACCAGGGGCCATTGCTCAGAAGAAGGAAAAATTACTTTTCCCCCCTTCTTTTTTAATTTTAAAATTAATGAATTTACAGTATAGAAGCTGTACGGGGGGAGGGGGGTGGTGGTGGTGGGGATGAAGAGGTCTTTAGGAGGGACAGTTGAGATGGTAGCCTGAAGAGAGGCGTTTTCAATCTATGTCCGAAGGTAATGGAATTTCTAAAGTATATTGAATTTAATCATGCTCATACCTTGAACATTGATCATCCTAAAAGGTAATAGGCAAGTCAGGCATTAACAACCCTGTACCCCGACATTAAGCTAGACGTCACAGCGTTGAGAGGGCTTAATTTGAGGACTGATTACTCTACTTATTCTCTCTCTCGCCCGCTATCTCTCTCTCTCTCTCTCCCTCTCTCTCTCTCTCTCTCTCTCTCTCTCTCTCTCTCTCTCTCTCTCTCTCTCTCTCTCTCTCTCTCTCTCTCTCTCTCTCTCTCTCTCTCTCTTTTGAATAGATAGATCGAATCGACGCATTAAAAAAAAGTGTAAAAACACTCAGATCATCACAAAAAAGCCTGTCTACACACACCATCTCCCCCATCCATCATTGGAACCTGTCACACAGGCTAAGAGAGGAAGGAGGGTATCTCCCATCGCTCACATGGGAACAACTTATTTGGAAAAACGAGAGTGAAATGGTGTGTGAGGGTGAACGGGGCTGAACGTGGAAAAGCGGTGTTTCCTATTTTGCAGGAAGAGGACTCGACAAACATGGTGTCCATCATCGCCGAGCTGTTTGAGCTGTTTGAGCCAAACAGTGGAATCTGGACAAGACACATGCTGATGGGGAGGAATATGAGAGGGGAACAGAGGAAGACAATACTCTGTTGTTCTACTCTGTGTCATGGTGACCTTAGGGTCTGACACACACACACACACACACACACATGCACGTGCGCACTCAGCCACAAGCACACACAGGCGCACACATGCACGCACACACACACACACACACACACACACACACACACACAGGCGCACACATGCGCGCACACACACGAACACACGCACACACACACAAACACACACGCACATGCACGTGCGCACTCAGCCACAAGCACACACAGGCGCACACATGCACGCACACACACACACACACACACACACACACACACACACAGGCGCACACATGCGCGCACACACACGAACACACGCACACACACACAAACACACACACACACACACACACAAACCAACACTTCAACCATTGTCATCCCCACCATCCCCCCTTGGAGATATTTGTGGTTGCGTTGCCAAAGGGGGAAGTGGATGAGAGACTGTTTGAAAAGCCGCCTGGAGCTCATAAAAGCCGGCACGTAACATGGGTGATGAGTCGTAGGGGTCAAGGGTCATGGGTCATAGAGGTCACCTGACCAGATGTGATGTCATCAAGCCAGTGGTCTTGTAGGCTGAAACTGGCCTGGCACAGTAGGCGGGTGGACAGTGACTGCCCCGTTGGCAAATCAACAGGTTGCAAATGGATCACTAGTTACATGTTTGATCACTGGTTACTAGTTACTAGTTACCATCCATCACTAATGGATCACTAGTTACGTACTGAATGTTGCCTACTGAAATAGATTACCTTTGGCACTTTGAACCAAATGGGCCAAATGACAAATGGCTCTGCTGCATCTGTGACTTTGAACCTGACCTCTGGGTTTAAATGACTCACTTCGCCGTAAAAAGAAGGTGTCGACTTATCAAGGAAACTTGATATGAACCCTTCCAATAGCCATCTCCCTTTCCCAGCTGGTCAAGTAAAGACCCTCCTCTTCTCCTCTCCCCCCCCCCCTACCTCCCACGCTGCCCCTCCCTGCCAATCGGAAACGCAGGGTCCTCCGTGTTGTGGGTTCCGCCGTGCGCTGCCTGTGTGACTGATGAGCATTGGTGCTCTTACACCTGTGGCCGTGGCCGATATATCCTGTTTGGAGAGGGACTGAAGGCCTCACCAACGCCCCTCACACCCCCACCATCCTCCCCCCCCGCACCACCCCTCACAACCCCTCCATACACCCCCTAACACCCCCCCCCCCCCCCCCCCACACACACACACACACCCTGCCTCCATACACCCCCCCATCTCCCCTTCTCTGCCAAACCAGGAAGTGTGCACAGGAAACAGCTGTCCCCAGCGTCCGCTCTCCCCAGCCAGGTGCATCCTGGGAAGGGAGCGATGTGTGACCGCCGGGCATGGTTCTGACGTTCTTCTCGGGGAGCTGTAAATGGACCCACATGAAGGTTAGGCTGGAACAGAGACAACGTTTAGCTTGGCATGGACGGATTATTTATCATGGTCGCTCATCATCCTGTTCAATACTGTTCTACTGTGTCTATTGAGGCTATCTAACAGTTGCGGCGTATCGCGAGTTTACATTCAACGTAAAACATATATGCAAATGCACATGTTGCTTGATGACTGTATTTATATGTTAATTGAAGGTTCACATTATAATAATCTAAAATCTCTATGCATGCTGATTGGCCAGTAGGGGGCACTATTTGCATCAGTTTATCTGTGCCTCCCTAGTGTAGAGTCTTAAACTATTCCACAGATGGTGGGGAACCAAGCACAAAATTAAGAAATGACTGACTTGATTACTGCTATGACAATCAAAGTGGGCCTAAATTCGGAACATCCTAAAAAACTGTTCTGATTAGATTAGATTTGATTCAACTTTATTGTCACTACAGAGTACAAGTACTAGACAACACAATTCAGTTAAGCATCTAACTAGAAGTGAAAATAGTGATATAAGATGATAAGATGGTATAAAAAACATGACAATGATAGTGATAGGTAGTACACAACATTTGCCGGCAGTTTCTCAAATTATTTTGCATTCCTACTGGACTGTGAACTGTTAGCAAAAAAATAATTCTTCAGGGTTCTACACGTGACCTAAATGGGTTCAAAGGGTTTTCTTACAAGAACAATCACCTTTTTGGTTCCAGGTAGAACTTTTTTTTTTTTTCTAAGACTAAACTCAGTTTGAGTTCAAACTCTGAGCGGACTCTGGGTCGACATCACCTCATAACTCTACACACTCGTCCATCACTGCATCTTCTTCTGTTTGTTTGAAGCATGGTGGCCAGGCTCCAAGACAACCAGGAAAACACACACACACACACACACACACACACACAACAGTCTGGAGAGCCCACATCTGCTGGAGGAGTGGAGACGTGTGGACGCGTCTGCCCCACTGGTGCACGGGACATTGTTTGTCACTTTCTCCACGCAACGCACTGCGAATATTACCTCAAACAATTAGGCCCAACAGATCCTTATCGGCCGCCACACAATAGTGTTTACATGACGCTGAGGAAACGTGGCCATGGAGCCCGTCATAGGTGTGTGTGTGTGTGTGCGTGTGTGTGTGTGTGTGTGTGTGTGTGTGTTTGTTTATGTGTGTGTGTGTGTGTGTGTGTTTGTGTGTGTGTGTTTGTGCGTGAGTGTGTATTTATGTGTGTGTGTGTTTGTGTGTGTGTATGTGTGTGTGTGTGTGTGTGTTTGTTTATGTGTGTGTGTGTGTGTGTGTGTGTGTGTGTTTGTGTGTGTTTGTGCGTGTGTGTGTGTGTATGTGTGTGTGTGTGTGTGTGTGTGTGTGTTTGTTTATGTGTGTGTGTGTGTGGTGTGTGT
>NC_137675.1:24112956-24117956 GCF_963989245.1 Nansenia antarctica | reverse complement strand
CCACCGGCCTCACCCCCCACCCACCTCGACCCCCCCTCCTCCTCCTCCTCCTCCTCCTCCCCCTCCTCCTCCTCCTCCTCCTCCTCCTCCTCCGAGCACCCCAGCCCGGACCGCCGCGGCGACGGCACCGGCGCCGTCTCGCCAGACGCGAGCGGCAGCCCCTCGGCTAACGAGGCGGGCCGTCAGGGAGGCACGGCCGCCGCTCCCCCCAGCCCGCCGGCCCCGCCGCCTCTGCCCTCCGCCACGCTGCCTCCGCGCCAGACCGCCTCAACCCCGCTGCTCCCACCGCTGTGGCCACCTGAGCCCGTCGCCATGGACACGGACAGTAGCAGCGAGACGAGAGGAGGGGGTGTCGGTGTCGGTGTCTGTGTTTTTGGTGTGTCTCCTCCGGCAGCAACCTCGACTCCGACTCCGCCTCCCCCCCTCCTCTCCGCCGTGGCGCCCAGTACAGCGTTGTCTACTACGTCTAAGACATCCGCTACCCCCCCCACCCTCCTCCCCCTCCCCACCACCACGCAATCCTCCAAATCCTCCTCTTCTTCTTCTTCCTTCTCCTCCTCCTCTGCCGCCGCTCCCCTCCCCCCCCACATCCCTGTCATCAGCCTGGGCCACAGTAAGCCCCCCCTGCACCTGGCCAACACCCCTCTCACGGCCCTGCACCCCATCCCCACCCTCCCCCACGGGCCCCACGGTGACCTCCGCCTCACCCAGCTCACCTCCCTTTCCGGGGGTACTCCGACCCCCTCCCCGGGGTCCCTGCTGCCCCACCAGTACCTGCACCCACACCCCTTCTTCACCAGGTGAGAGAGAGAGATAGAGAGAGAGAGTAAATGTCATTAGAGATCATAACATATCGTGACTTGGTTTCTTGAGGTCGCAATCTTATGAACTTGTGCAATCCAGGTCCCATGATGCAGCCGTGGCTTTTGGTGTTTTGCTGTTGAAGTTTCTGTCTCGTATGAAACTGGAACTGTTGTTCACCATCATGGCCTTAGATACGTCCTACTGTGTCGGTTCCTACAGTCGATTTCAATGTCTTATTCTTTTTTTTGTGTTCCATTTTTTTATTTTTTTTTCATAACAGACATAAACAAACAAACAGCAGCAACAACAACAACAACAACAACAAAAAGACACACAAAAAACAGTCACAGTCACTCTCCCCACCCCACCCCACCCCCCACCCAGGAGACCCCTGACCTTTGTGAATATGAGCAGACAGACTCACATATAGCAGCCAAATAACAGTATCTTCCCCCATCGATGGTGGGATCAACAGATTGAATGCAGTTCCTACATAAAATATATGTATACACCTGAAACTACCAAAATAATATACATAAGCATAAGCTTCAATGTCTTATTCTATAGACGCCAGTAGTGACAGTAGTGACAGTAGTGACAGTAGAGACAGTAGTGACAGTAGAGACAGTAGTGACAGTAGTCTATACAAAATAAGAGATTTGGTGAGGCTGCATTCTCATTTTATGCACCCAAATTGTGGAATGCCCTGCCAGTTTACATTAGGGATGCAACCTCAGCAAATTATGTTCAAGTCAAGACTAAAAACCCATCTTTTTAATATTGCCTTTAAATGACAAAATAATTAAATTAAGATTATAAAAACCCATCCTTTTAATATTGCATTTAAGTTACAAAATAATTAAATTAAGATTATATAATGATTAAAGCACTTTGAGCTGCAACGTTTGCAGGAAAAGCGCTATACAAATAAAGTTATTATTATTATTATTATTATTATTATTATATCTATGCAATTTCTACAAGCCCTCCCACCTCATGTGGTCCTCTGTGGCTCAGTTGGTAGGTTGTGGGTTCGATTTCTGTTAGGACCATATATACTGAAAAATGTACGCACCCTCTGCGATGTAAGTCGCTTTGGATGAAAGCGTCAGGTAAACGGCATATCATACCCCCCAGAAAAAGCCCATGACTATTTATTAAACCGTCACCATAACTCAGAAGCATCAGTATACAGTATATGGGACAGCAGAGGCAAACCGACCAAATGTTCTGACTTTTATTCTGAAAAATATAAAATAAATGTCAACGTTGTTGAAAATCAACAACACCTAGTTAGTGTAGAGTAGTGGGGATTACTCACCAAATCCATTGCATTGCAATATTTGATTTAACATTTTCAGAATAAAAGTCTGAACATTTTGAAGTTCACCAGCTGCTTTCACAGCTTAGAATTATAAGGTTCTATCTCCGTTCAGGGTAGTTCAGAGATATTGAGCGTCAAAGTTTTTACATTCGATTATGTTTTGTGAGATGGAACCTTTGTATTTTATGAATTACTAACTCAAAAATGTCAACATTTTAAAAATAACACCACACAGGCATTAATAAACACCTAATGGATCAGATTATGTAAAAAAAAATTGAACAAAAATTGAGATAGAACCTTATAATTCTAACATCCCGATATCTCAAAAGCACCAGTATACAGTATATTCCCTGATGTTAATGTCCAATACAGTCACAGCGAGGCAGCACTGCCCCCCCCTCGGCCCTGCAGTGGAACATTGTGATTTCTCCGTCTCCCAGTGCCAGTAGCATCAGCGTGTGACTCCCCCTAACGAGACAAGGCTGCTCCACACCATGCTCACAGCTCCCTCAATCAACACTACAGACCTTGTCCACAATAACCGCTTCGGATCTCTCTCTCTCTCTCTCCCATCTCTCATATTTTCCGTGGGTGGTAGTTGTCAACTTGGTTGTGTGTGGTTGTTAGTGTGAAGTTTCATATCAAAGTGAAAAGTGGAATTTTTCTTATGATCTCTTCTCTCTCTCTCTCTCTCTCTCTCTCTCTCTCTCTCTCTCTCTCTCTCTCTCTCTCTCTCTCTCTCTCTCTCTCTCTCATTCTCTCTCTCTCTCTTCCCCAGTTCTTTCCTGGGTCCCTCGGGTAACTATGGTATCTTTAACGGCCGCATCAAGAGGAGACCTTCCTCACACTTTGAGTTGGATCTCAATGATGGTAAATAAACATGTTCACTGGTGTGTGTGTGTGTGTGTGTGTTTCAGAGTTGGAGGGTGTGTGTGTGTGTGTGTGTGTGTGTGTGTGAGTGTGAGTGTGAGTGCGTGTGTGTGTGAGTGTATGTGTGTGTGTGCTTGCACGTGTGTGTGTGTGTGTGTGTGTGTGTATGTGTGTGTGTGTATATGTGTGACATGTGTATGTAGTTACAGTACCCCCCGTTGTTGCATATTGGTCACATGGTCTGTGTGTGTTTGTGACTTTCCAAAGACTACCGATGAACAATGGGATAAGATGAGATACAGTATCTGTGTATGCATAAGCCTATGTGTATGTGCAGATACATAGTATGAACTATGTGTGTATGTAGGGTATGCGTGTTCACTGGTGTGTGTTTGTGTGTGTGTGTGTGTGTGTGTGTGTGTGCGTGTGTGTGTGTGTGTGCGTGCGCGCGCGCGCGCGTGTGTGTGTGTGGTGTGTGTGTGCGTGTGTGCGTGCGTGCGGTTATCTGTTTCCACCAGGCCCCCCTCAGAAGCTGGCTCGCCGTGTGTTCACCAACAGCCGCGAACGCTGGCGGCAGCAGAACGTCAACGGGGCCTTCTCCGACCTGAGGAAGCTCATCCCCACCCACCCCCCCGACAAGAAGCTCAGCAAGAACGAGATCCTCCGGTTGGCGATGAAGTACATCAACTTCCTGGTTACCCTCCTCGACGACCAGGCCGAGGACAAAGCCAGGGACTCGCCTGAGGACGAGGAGGAGGAGGAGGAGGAGCGGTCCGAGGACGGGGTGATGAACGACCCCCAGTGTCCACCCCAGGCTTCAGCCCGCCCGGGCCTGGCCACAGGCCACCGAGACAACAGAGGCTCCACGGACTCCGTCATCGCCCTGGGCGCGAACTCCCCGGCGTCCTCTAGTTGCTATGGCGACACGGACAGCGAGGAGAGCCTGGGGGCTAAGAGCTCGGTGGTGACCAGGGGCATTCTGGGAAAGGTCAAGGGTCAGATGAGGACGGTGAGAGCCGGCAATGACCAGCGGTGACATCATCAGGAGGTCACAAAGATGACATCATAGGAGGTCACAAAGATGACATCATCAGGAGGTCACAAAGATGACATCATAGGACGTCACAAAGATGACATCATAGGAGGTCACAAAGATGACGAAGAAGAGGATCGTGTGTGTTCACTTTGGAGTATTATCAACGAAACTGACAGGAAGAATGACATGAACCGTAATGACTGACTGGCTCAGATATGCACTGTTTAAGGCATCGACATGGACGTGCTTCATTCAATTCAAGAAAGTCCGAAGCTGCAAGTTCAGCTGCGTGTTTTTGTGAAGTTTACCATGTGGTTTACCGGGTTTACCATTGTGATTTTTGGGCTAGTTTTGAAACTTCCTTCTATTTGGGCATTTTAGGCATGGCTTTGAGTGTCATTGGTTGAAGTGTTGTGGTTAAGGTTTTCTAGGAAATGTAGGCTTCTTTTTCCATCTTAACTGGCGCTTTGGGCTACCTGGGTAATGTAGGCACGAGCATTTGTGCAGTCAGCAACAGAGCCTTGCGGCAACCTTTCCGATGCCGCTGAAACATCTTTCTAGCATAGAAACAATTCCAGTTTGACCTCAGCTCTCTGCTTTGGCAGCTAACACATGGAAACATCAGGAACATCAATGACAGCCTAGAAGGTGAAATATTCAGCGGCCTACGTTGCAGTTTTTTTAAGTTCCTTGTTTCTTTTGTCTGACAAGAGGGGAAGATGACCCTCCCTCCTTCGGAGGACGTTGTGACAGACTCGTAGCAGACAGAAATAAAGAGTGTTTTTAGTTCGCTGTTCCTTATTCAACATCCTCTTATAACAAGCTCAAAGGACTGCCTTTTGTCAGCACTATTTCTCAACAACCCATCCTATTGTTTTGCTGCTGTATAGAGAAACAGTCTTGAAGCTGCCAAGAGATGTTTATTGTATGTGAAGTAGCTGAGATGTATCTTTGTGTTCACAA